>NC_058372.1:107100454-107403484 GCF_018350175.1 Felis catus | reverse complement strand
GTTTGTTGTCTGGACATGTTCAAGCTCAGCTCAGCACGAGGCTGACACTCAAAGGGAGGTGGGTGTTGATGACTTTCAAAGAAAAGCCCATCTATGGAGTCTGGAACTTCATACACATAGAAGGCATATGTGAAATGAGATAAATTCTGTGAGCCGCCAAGGAAAAGAGTTTCTTTAATTCCAAACATGTCTTATAGTCTCAGTATTCATAGCTTTTTCTCATGGTTGACTGCTCACAACATAAAGCCAGTACGGAGAACAGTGCTGGTGCCCTTGCTCAGGGCCAGCCTTAGGGCTTCAGTTACAGGAGAATAACCAGGATCAGCTGACAGGAGTCACTCTGAAGGAGGGAGAGTGTTGGTTTGGTTTTGGCATGTATATAATAACCTTTCTCTAAGAAATTCATGGTTTTTTTCATGTGTTTCATATATATAGGGATAGAGATAGAGATATATGTATGTATGTATGTATGTACCCGTCGCACACACATTTTGCTTCTGTTAGAAATTGCAAATGCATTGAGGATAAGATGCTGTCTGAAAAGGACTCAATTTTATTTACCATAGCAGACTATGTGTTGAATTAAACAGTGGTTGGGCTGGGGAAAGGGAAGTTAGTTCATAGAAGCCTCTCTCTCAGTTCCTTCTTTCTCAAAGGCGTGTATTGAGGGCCTGCTTTATTTTTTGAGAGGTAGCGTAAGAAACACCAAAAAGGATATTGTCAGTGTGATCACAAACTTAGGAGATTATTTAAATGCACTTGTAACAGCTAGGTAAGTCCCTAGTTCATGACTAACAGTGCCTGTACACCTTTAAACCTGTGGACCAAGGGCAGCAATGAGTTGCAGCTGCAGACAGAGCCTCCATTTGGCTTGCAGGAGACTGGACTGGTCTACAGTCATCATAAGAGCTTATGGTTGGAATGACTATCTGTTCCCATTTTCTCAGGACAGCCCTGATTTGTTCCTGTTATTCCAGAATAATTATCAATAGTATTCCAGTTAGGGTGGTAAATTAAATTATTACCTTGGATATGGATCCTTTATTGGGTATGATCAAAGTAGGAGCTGAAGTTGAATAGCCAATGACACTTAACTGGCCTCGTGGTCCTTAGGTTTCTAAAATACATCTATGCTGAGTCCAGGTATCAGGGAGATGATTATACCTGTGTGTATATGACAATATTTTTTCATCATTAAATCATGATTCAAAGGAATTTATGACCACTTGAAGAAAACTTTTAAAATTAGAATTCAAAATGTTTCTCAATAATACTCTTTTGGGTGTTGTTTTGCTTTCATGTTTGTTTAACAATAGGAGAATGGAGAATAACATTGTGTGCCTGGAAGGTGGTGACTTTTTAAATTTCGTATTCTTTTTTGCACTGTCGGACTGGGCAAACTCACCCTACAAAAACCTCTAGGTTAGACATTGCTTCTAGTTTTCACTATCAATGTGCTCTACCAGGTGATCACAATAGCTTAGTAGCTGGATGAAAAAAACTCAAGTCTGCAACTAACTTTGACCCAGACACTTAGGATTTCAGAAGACTAGAGACAAGATCTGGAACTTAGCCAGCTGGCCCCAAACAGGGAAGTTTTCCAGATTTATAGAGCAAGTATAGGGCTGTGACACTCCCAAACTGGCTCAGAGATGCCCACCAATCACCACCAACACAGCCACCTGTGTTGTGAAGTTATTTTGGGAAGAATAAGTTTCTAAAACTGGGGATCCTATTGAAAAAGAAAAGAAGAGACTAGAAATGTGTGGCCAGAATGGTACAGATGGGTGGGAAGAAAAGGAGGAGGAGAAAGATGGGAAACACATGCCCAAAATAAAGCTGGTCCTACATGGATTCAGACCTGTCCAAGAAGGAAGGAAGCCACCAGGAACTCTTTTGAGGGACTAGATGGTTACACCAATATTAGAGAGAGTTAGGCAGACAAACTTCATCCAGTTAATAATAGCTTAGTTGTTGGAGGGCAGAGAAGATTCTAAATACAGCATTGTGTCGATCACTCAACAAATACTCATTGAGCATCTGTGATGTGCCAGGCACTGTTCTAGGTGAGGACATGAGATGCACAGTCAACAAGTGAACAAATAAATGAACACTATAAATTCAGATAATAAATGCTATGAAGACAATAAAGCAGAGTGATGTCATGGCACCATTATGGGGGAAGGGAGGAACTATTTCAGCTTGAGTCATCAGAGCAGATCTCTCTAAAAAGATGCAATTTGAATGAAAAAAGAAAAAAGCCATCCTGTGAGTGAGTAAACTAAAGAATGGATAGCATTCATTGGGTTTGACAGCATGAACCCATTGGTGACCTTAGAAAAAGTTTCAGAGAAGTGGTGTAAGTGCCGGGTGGGAGCAGGCTGATAAGGTGAGGATACAGTGAATGTGAGATAGGGAAGCAGAGATAAAGATTGCAGACAGCAGTCCACTTCAGATCTAAGTTTTCGAGGAATTGGAAGGGTGTGTGCAGCTGTAGGAGGGTTTCATCCTGGAACATTGCTGAGAGGGCTTTCGACATGCAGAAAAGAGCAGGAGGAGTAGGAAATCGGATCTGGCTGGCCTCTAACAATAAAGGTGACATTTCCTTTGTATTAATAGGGAGGGGGAAGAAAAGGACTAATGCAGGGGTGGTTTTATGGGTCTGACAATAGGAAGTTGAAGGAGTTTCCATCTTGTTATCTCTGTTTTCTTAATGAAGTAAGAAATAAGGTCATCAGTGAGAGTGAGAGGAGGTGTGCAAGAAGTGAAGGGGGGAAAAGTGTATAATACTTACCTCGACGGTGGTTCAGTTTACTAGGGAAACACTACACCATCGTGCAGTGCACTTAAATATGATGATGAATTCATTTATCGTCAAAATCAGGCAGCCTAGTTATTTATTTTTCTCTAGTCATACACAATTGCTCAGATGTAGGAACAAAGAAGGAAAATAATCGTGCTCAACAAGTGCCTAAGTTCTGCCAAGTGAGTGCGAGAGGCAGAGAGGTGAATAAGGAGTTGAGCGTCTCCCCAAGGACATGGTTATGATTTGAGCCATGAAAACTAAACTGGGCAAAAGAAGAAGTGAAGGATCGTTGATGGATAATAGAAGTGTGGTCACATTTATGGGGTAGGTATCTCAGTGAGGATTCACCACTGTGTGTGGGGTGGTGGCGAGATAGTGAAATACACTAGTAGTGATTTCAGAAGAAGTGAGTTGCAGGATGAGTTGTGGCAGTGGGTGGCTGAGGTAATGTGAAGAATTAGATGCTAGAGATCTTGTTTGTAGTCTTCTGAAATCCTGACTATTTGAGTCAAAGTTATCTTCAGACTTGAGTTCTTTCATCTAGCCACTAAGCTATTGTGGTCACTTGGTGAAGCATACTGATGGTGAAAACTAGGAGTGTCCCTGTGACACTGGGGTACTTTGGGGCAGAATGACAGAGCAAAGTGTCATCAGTGCAGATTTCCACATTCACTCTCACTGATGACCTCATTTCCTACTTTGTTAAGAAAATAGAGATAACAAGATGGAAACTCCTTCAACTTCCCATTGTCAGACCCATAAAACCACCTCTGCATTTAGCCCCTTTTTTCCCTCTTAATAGAGAGGAAATGTCTCTCTTCTTGGTAAAGACAGATTCTAAATGTGTTCTGGATCTGATTCCCTGCTACCAGCTGCAGCAGAGGAGACAAAGGAAATAGGAGCAAAGGTGGAGTGAACCAGCCCTTGCGCTATGAAAAAGCCTAGGACAACTGAAGCAGAACTGGCTTTAAAGGCTGTGTCCCAAGGATATAACTATCAAATGAGGAATGGTCAGTAGAATGTCACCTTGCCATGCATAATGATCACTGATGTGTGTTCCAGAGTCAGACTGCCGGGGTCTGAATTCCAGTTCCCTCACTTTCTCACAGAGTTCCCTCGGGCAACAAAATAACAGAAAACACTTGCAAGGTATTTACTGAGCACCTTACAAATAGAGATACCTCACAGCAACCCAATGAGTTAGGCATTCTCGTATCATAAAATGAGAACAAGTTTCTTGGCCTCTATAAGCCTCATGATGGTTTGATAATGATAGATTCTACCTAAATGGTATTATTGTGAGTTTTCAGTGAAATGACCTAGGCAAATGATTAGCACACTCCCTGGCTCAGTGGAAATGTTCAGTAAATGTTAACCGAGAGGGTTAGATAGGAGGAAAAAGGTTAGCCTCAAAAGAGTAGGGTTTTAATGAGAAGGAGTAACGGTCTACAAGCAACATTCAGAAGCAAAAAGGACACTGGCCCAACTTCTGGCCTTGAAGAACACAGAGCATGAGACAAACAAACAAAACACAACATCAAATTTGGAAATTCTCTGTAAGTGATGTACAGAATTGTTGAATCAATATGTTGCACACCTAAAACTAATATATCATCATATGTTAATTGTACTCCAATTTAGAAAACACAATACAATCTGGTCCAATACAATAAAAGTCCTGGCTCAGAGTGCCCAACTGGGAGTCAGGCAAGGAAAGGAACTGGAAAAATAAGAGAGAAAAAACTACAAATATTGAAGAGTTTGCTATTCATAAAAGAGGAGTTTTAAAGCAGGGAGCAAGGGTGAGGGTAACAAGATGGGTTGAGCTGAGCTGGGAAGAGAAACACACAAAGGAGGGTGGCGGAGCTAAGAATCCGGTGGGGACACATCATATGCACACACTTATCTCAGGCTGCCTAGATCTTAATCCTTGAGGAAGTTGTGATTCCACTTAAGGGTCATAAGACCAATACCCATGAAAGTGACACCTGTTCAAAGAGGAAAAGCAACTAGGAAAAACAGGAAACAGGTGGCCTGTTTCCAAAGAAGAGTGTATACATTAATCTGATCAAACAAAATTTAGCCTTGAATCCAACAAACATTTTTTTGAGCATTTACTGTATGCCAGAACCTGAGCTAGGTACATTCATGTATATTATCTCTTTTAATCCTTATACCGCCACAAATCAAACCGTATGTGTGTGAAGACTGTAAAGGTTTAATATTGAAACAATGCAGATTAGTCAGCAGATAAACTGGTACACTTCAGAAACCTCCACCTGTTTACCACCAAGGATATAATGATTACCATGAAGGAGACAAGACCTATGTATTTCCCCTTTGTTCCTTCCTTTTGTTTACCTCAGTGGTTCTCAAAGAATTGCTGTATAGAACTATATCCTCAAAACCAAACGCACTATCCTGTGTGAGTAATTTAAAGGATTTTCAAGAGTAATCCTGATTTTGCCTTAAACACTACCTATATAACCCATATAACCCAACCCCCAAGTAGGATGTAGGTCCTCTGTACAAGAGTTTAGTGATACTTGGAGAGGCTTGCATTTTGAGTGATAACCCATATAACAAGGATGACAGGCAAGATGGATTTTTTTTCTAACCCCATCTCCCATGGTCTAAGAGTTGGTTGCCTTAAAAGCCTCATTAAACACTGGACACAGACAGTGGTAATTGGCAACTTTCTAACAGAATATTACATCAAAATAAAGAAAGGATGTCTCCTCAAACTGGCTTAAAGAAGACAAACTTTGGAAGGTAGAAGAGTGAAGGTGGGGCTACTCAGTAACTGATGAGTATGTGTGTATATAGGTCAGGACTTCCAGAAATTCTTGGGGAAATGGAATTTATTTTTTTTAAGTTTTTATTTAAATTCTAGTTACTTAACATGTGGTGGAATATTGGTTTCAGGAATAGAATTTAGTGATTCATCACTTGCATGTAACACCTAGTGCTACCCTGGGAAAGGGAATATATAAGAGACTAGAGTCCTACATAAGCAGGTAGGATATGGTTATTAATGGAAATTCTCAAAGGCAAGAGAAATGTTTGGGTGGTGGATTTCAGAAGGATTTGTGGGTTTTGTGGTAGTTGCTTATCTTTTCGTTAGTTGTTTACTTTTGACTTTTTAGATCAAAGAATCATTAGGCCTATCAGTTTATTAAAGTATTTTTCAGATTTACTTTGAATTATAAGAATTTTTTAACCATTCCACAGAGATGCAATAATGTCCAAAGAATAGACACATGAGTGCCTACAACTGCAACACCTAACAACATGTTTTTATCCCCTAAAAATGATAGGATATCAAAATTACTGGCTGATTTACTCATGATTCCAGGTAACACAGGCAAACGTCAAACCCATTGTCTCAGGTTAAGTAGACCAAACATTTGAGTGACTTATTTGGTTTCCTTTTTAACCATTACATTTGTCAAGGTAGAGACATTAAAATGGCAGTGGAAACTTGTCTGTGGTTGATACACTTAAGGAATTTCAGAAAACTGAAAGTAAAAAGGGAGAATTTTCTTCCTTTGGATTTTGAAACTATATAGTTAAAAGATTGTCTTGCTTGCTTTTACGTACTTCACAACACTGAACATGCTTTAATAAGCAAGAATGGTTTCAAGAGTAATTGTCAGAGGATCTTGCATTTTGTCTTTTAATAATGCTTATATACTCATATTTACTGGACGTTATAAGATCTAAAATATGTGTGGCTAGTAGACACCACCTGAATTTTTAAGGCAAATTCTGGTTCCAAAATTCTATACTTAGGAAATTGTATTGCCAAAACCTTTCAGAAGGAAAACTGGAAATCATCATCACAGTAGATTCTATCTCCTAGATAATAAAATTGAGTGGCTCTCTCAAATCTCAATATAAACTAGACCAGGATCTGAGTTCTTTATTTGGCTCTAACAAAACAGCGGATTTTCTTTCTATCTTCATTCATTCTTTTTCCATTTATTGAGCACCAACTCTATCACTTACTGTGTTTCCAGCCACTGAGATATCAGAGATATAGGTCCCTGACCTCTAGGAGTTTGAAGAGGAAAATAATTTCAATATAAATGAAAAAGTGCTATGAGCTAAGCACAGGATTTAATATGAGCTCACAAGACAGACAACTAAACTGCTGGAAAATTTCTCTGAGGAATCGATGATCAGGCTGGGTTTTGAAGGATACATGGGTGTAAAAGGGACAGGAAAGATGTACCAAACATCAGTAAAAGGATTCACAAAGATACAAAGGTGGGAAGACACTTGGCCCTTCCACAAACAGGAGACTTACCATGATTTGAGTGAAGCATGCAAGAAATAAATGGCAGAGTGTGTTAAGAGGTGGATTTGGAGAGTCAGTTAGGATCCAAATAAAGGAATTTCTTTACTGTGCTAATCAGTCAGGATTTTTTTTCTAAAGGCATTAAAGAACTATTAAAAGTGTTAAAGTGAGAATGACAAGATCTGATTCATACGTTAGAAAAATGGTTATTTTTTAAGATAAAGAATGGGTTTTATGACATCAGGACTGGATTTAGAAAGATTAGTAGGGTGACTGTCTCTACCTAAGGATGAAAATGGTCAAAATTCAACCAGTGAGAAAAATTCAACCAGTGAGCAAAATTCAACCAGTGAGCAGAGAGGGGGGTGAATTCAGAAGATATTAAAAGCATAAGTTTAACAAGGCTCTTCCACTAACTGGCCATGACTTGAAAGGAGAAGGGAAAACATAGAGGGTCCCAGTTTATCTTGGGTAACTAGATATCTGCTGGTCCAGTAAACAAGAAAACACACAGAAGGGAACCAGATTCAGTGGGGAGACTCCACTTTTGACCACATTATGTTTGAGGTGCCTGTGACATGATCAAGGACAAAAATCCAGAAGAGAAATCTAAGATGTGATGTGAGTCTGAGATTCATCAGCATGTAGGACACAGCTAAAGCCAGCAAAGTAGAGAAGGCTTTTCATAGAACATGTGTAGATTCAGAAGCAAAGAGGTCTGTGCATAGACTATGAGGAAATACCAGTGTTTAGGGGAAAGATAAACAAAGAAAGGTGCCAAAAAGATATCCTGAAAACCATGAAAGCTTATTATAATGGAAAACAAGGTGAAAACGTTTCATAGACAAAATGGACAATAATGCTAAACATTAAAGAGCGATGCAGTAAGAAAAAGATAGAAATGTCTCAAATTTAGCAGTGAAGACCCTGATGACTTGTAAATAAAATTTTTAGTTAAATAATGGGAGTGGAATCTGCAATGGATTCAGGTACAAAAAAAACAAAAAGAATTGGAAACCAGTGTTATCTTCTTGGGAAATTTTCAGTTATAAATGAATTAGAAAAATAAGCTAGTAGATAGCGCTGTAGAGGTAATAGGGGACCTGAAGGGGGGTGAATTTTTCCCTTTGTTTTTATGTGATACAGACTTTAGTGTCTTTATAGACTGAGGAGGGGATCTTTAGAAGACAAAACACAGGAGAGAAGAGAGAATCAGCAGTGCAAAGAGGAATAGGACCAACAGAACAAATGGAGAACAAATTTGTGGCAAAATTTTTAAAATCAATTCCCCTAAAGTGGAGGGAATAAATTATATCCTGGTCTAGACAGAGCTATGTTAGTAGAAGGGGGTGAAGAAAGAAATGGGAAGTTGAGGAAGTTGCCTTCAGATAGATGCTCTGTGATTCAGGAGGTAAGAAAATCACCTGCTAGGAGCAATGGGAAGCCATGGAATCTGGTCCAAGTAAGAATGTTAAAGGTCTGAAACAGCTGAACATATTATGGATGTGCTTGTTTGCTTGTTGTAAATAGCTTGCTGGGAAAACAACAAAAACAACAATTTCACAAATAAAAACATGTGTCAAAATGAAAGAGTTAAAAAATATTCTTGTGAATATTTTCACTCCCTAACTCTTATTTCTGAATTCCATTTGGGTCCTTATTCCCTGCCAGTAAGTGGCACCACCACTGTAAGAATATTCTACACATTCAGCAATATGCTTTCTATTAGGCAAATTGCAACGCTATTGGAACAAATATTTTAAAAATCTTGTCCTGATATATTTACCTTGTGTTTACATTTACTGTAAATTCCATTCTTTTCCAAGACAGTGGAATTCTTTTGGAATGGTAGTGGTGGGAGACAGGTCTAAGTCTATGGTAATAGGAAAACTGTAAATTCGTTTTTTTCAGGAAGGGAATACAATGTAATCACAGTATACCTAAATCCTTAACAAAGAGCTACATTATAATACACTTCTACTTGTAATTTTTTTCTTATCCTGTCATTTTGTTTTAATTCCACTTTAATTGCATTTTGATTATCTGAAAGGGAAGAATACAATAAATGACACAGTGATTTAGACACAGCACTAGTTTAGCTTGAATTGCAGTTCAGTGATATATAACTGAGGTAATTGAAATATGCTACATGAGTGAGATTTCAAGGAAAGAAAACAACAACAACCTGTATTTCATATGTGGTTAATAGTTGAATTCCTACAGACTCACATTCTTAAGCCAAAAGTAATGATCTAAATCTGAGCAAAAACTTTGGTGGAAGTCTCCCAATAATTCATTGGGAATGTAAATGCAATGAACTGTAAATTAGTATCACCTACAAAGATTGAGCTGGACATTTCTCTAAGTAATAAATTGGTTCAATACATTTTTTAAAATCTGTTTCATTCCTATAAAAGACAAATGGCTACTGAAAATGACAAAAGATCACTCAATCGGAGTAATACTGATACAAAGTGATATGTGTGTGCCAAGTAAGCTTGCTGTTAGATAGATTGAATTCGGTGATACCCTTACGAAGCACTTCTGTAACTGGACTATATTAACTTGAATTCAAACCATTTTCATTTTACAACAGTCAAGGATTAGTCATTGGCAAAAAATTTTTAAACATCTAACCCCATGCCTCTTTCTAGTGTTGACAAGAATTGCACTACATTGGTGAACAGAAAGCCCTACACAAACAATCCCCTAATTATAATGCAATGTCTGGGGATAGAATAGAATTTGTAATTTAACATGGGCAATCTGTTGATTAACTTTACCCAATAAATACTAATGCATAGTTTAAGCAAAATGGTTAATTTCAACTAAAATTCCTCTTTTTAAAAATGTTTATTTAGAGAGAGAGAGAGAGGGTGTGGGAGCAGGGGAGAGAGAGAGAGAGAGAGAGAGAGAGAGAGAGAGAGAGAGAGAGAGAGAGAATCCTAACCAGGCTGTGCACTCATCACAGAGCTCACGAGATCATGACCTGAGCCGAAACCAAGAGTCAGATGCTCAATGCTCAACTGACTAGCCCCCCGGGCTCCCCACCTTTTTAATTCCCTAGCTTTTATTATTTATAAATGTCAAGATACTTTTTTAAATGTCAGAACAATTACTTGAAAATTTTGAAAGCAGAAATGAAAGGAGAATGGGGAGTTTTGTTGTGTGTTTTCTCTTCTCAACCTTTAAACTTAAGAAAATTAAATAGTTGTGCTTTTGGCACAAATGACCTATCCTTTAGGTTTATAAAGTTGTCATAAAGGTACACCATTTAAATATTCAGCCTGGTAGCAATGCCTTGAAACATTGGGCAAACATCCAGAAAATAGGTGTCCAAGCTAACCCATGCAGTATTAAAACATATAATAGACAAAACAGATGAACATAAGGGAAGGGAAACAAAAATAATATAAAAACAGGGAGGGGGACAAAACATAAGAGACTCTTAAATATGGAGAACAAACTGAGGGTTACTAGAAGGGTTGTGGGAGGGGTATGGGCTAAATGGATAAGGGGCATTAAGGAATCTACTCCTGAAATCATTGCTGCACTATATACTAACTAATTTGGGTGTAAACTTAAAAAACTTTTTTTAAATAATAAATAAAATTTTTAAAAATTTAAAAAAACATATAACAGAGGGAAAGCTAACTGGCTCAGAGAAAGACAATAACTGCTAAGTTTGGGATTAAAATTAAGTTTAAGGCCAGGGTTAACTTTATTGCCTGCTCTAACTAATTGAGCTAATCAGCCATTCTATAGTTTTTACTTTAAGATTTTAAAATTTAATTGTGATTAAAAAAAACATTAAAATTTTACCATTTTGACTATTTTTAAGTGTACAGTTCAGCAGTGTTAAGTGTATTCACATTATTGTGCAACAGATCTCTAGGACTTTTTTTTTTTGCAAACTGAAACTCTACCCATTGAATACCTCTTTCATGTACCTCTCCCTCATCCCAGCTACTGGCAACCACAACTCCACTCCGTTTCTATGAGTTTGACTAGATATCTCATGTAGATGGGAATCATACATTATCTGTCTTTTTGTCACTGGCTTATTTCACTTAGCATACTGTCCTTCATGTTCAACCATTATATAACATGAGACCTGACTTCTGTCTTTTTTAAGACTGACTCGTACTAGATTTAATGCATGTACCATGTTCTCTTTATCTTTCATCCCTTGGTGGACGTTTGGGTTGCTTCTACCTCTTGGCTATTGTAAATAATACTACAATGATCCTGCGTACACAAATCTCTCTCCCAGATCATGCTAGTGTTTACCTTTTTTTAACCAAATAATTGTAGACTACATAAAATCTGTAGTCTATAATAGAACTTTGTATTTATTCTTTAATAATTAGACAGACCTTTTATAAAGGGCCCAAACAGAATTGTGAATAACCACATACATAAACCATCTTCACCGTTTAACTGGGCAATAACATTAAAAACAAAAAGTACATCTCAGAGATCTGTGAAGTTTTGTTTGTTTATATCTTTTAGGCTCTTGTCCAGTTGTTTGACTCACTTTAGCAATCAAGATAATTAGTACAGTTCAGTTTGTTTCTCTGGCCCGTGTCCTGATGGAGCAGATGCCTGAATGCCATTCTGGGAGAGGTTTGGACGAGGCTTGCATTAAGGATAAGAGTGGTTATGAGCAGCAGGATGGAGAGGCTGCCCACCACCCTGCTTTGGAGGCAAATGAATCAGGAGGGAAACAGAAATGTGAGGTTCCCAAAAACTCATTCATAACGTTTCGTTTATCTTTGGGGTCCAATTTACAGGGCTATGACTTATTTTCTCATTACTCATTTAAAAACTTACTTATCAATGGGGTGCCTGGGTGGCTCAGTTGGTTAAGTGACCAACTCAGTCTCAGCTCAGGTCATGATCTCATGGTTCGTGAGTATAAGGCCCACATCAGGCTTTGTGCTTATGGTGTGAAGCCTGCTTGGGATTCTCTCTCTCCCTCTCTGTCTGCCCCTCCCATACTCTCTCTCTCAAAATAAATAAATAAACTTTAAAAAAATGTTTTTAACTTATCAAAAGACAGTAGGAACTTCAGGGTTAAAATAATTTCTTCTTAAAAAGAATGAACTCCATCCTAAAAGATTTTAATTTTAGGGGCGCCTGAGTGGCTCAGTTGGTTGAGCGTCCAACTTCGGCTCAGGTCATGATCTCACGGCCAGTGAGTTCGAGCCCCAGGCTCAGAGCCTGGAGCCTGTTTCAGATTCTGTGTCTCCCTCTCTCTCTGACCCTCCCCCATTCATACTCTGTCTCTCTCTCTGTCTCAAAAATAAATAAATGTTAAAAAAAAAATTTTTTTTAAAGATTTTAATTTTAAATAACCTCATACAATGAGAGAAAATCAGTAATGGTAAAATGTCTAAATTAATCATCTTGGTAATTAACTTCCAAAAATTCTTATTCATATGTTTGAATCAAAGATGAAAGCTATATATTACAATAGTTCTAAATATTAAGTAAAATGGATTCACCAAAATTAAATTTCAAAAGGCATCAGAAAATTTGTCCAAAAATACATAGGTTTTTTTTTCCTCTAAATTTTCTGCCATGAAATCCTCTTATTTTCCTGGGAAGGAAAAAATTTAATAAATATTACTTTTAAAATACACAGGGAATCAGGCCAAACAGTCCATTGATCAGCAAGTGTCTAAGAATATGGATCAGAAAAATGCTTCATATTCACAGTTTGAGCTTGATATGGTCAGAAAGAGTGGAATTTCAAGGCTTGACCTCAAAAAGCACTGCAGTCAGGTGAGCCAGGGGCTTTCAGGTGTCAGGTAGACTTTTCATCACTGGAGTGCTGGCTGAAATTGTGTTCTGTGCAGTCATGAAAAGCTGTTTCTTTCTAATGGCTCTATGGTGAATTAGCCTCGATTAAATATTTAATGCTACAATCTTAGCACAACTAACACTAATTATCTTCATGTTCCCAGTCCCAACAAGATCCTCAAGAAGACAACAGTCCTGTCACCCTCGATCCAGGGCCTTTCCTTCCACAACCAGATTACCATGTGTTGGTAAAACTGTCCGGAAAGCTGAAGCAGTTTCCTGTCTTGAGGTTTGGGATATAAACTAAATATATATGCCTACAGGACTGTCAGCTAGCACTTCTCAAAAACCTATAAGTCATGGATGAGGATTCCATCTTTTCTGATTTGGCAGGATGTTGACGGGATTGGAGGAAATTGTTTGAAATTATGAGGGCAATATTACTCCTCTTAGTGGGTCTAATTAGTTAACAGATAGGGGGTGCATTGCCTCGACTTAATGAGAGATGAATAAAAATAAACATAAATAAATAATGCCAGAATGAACAAAGAAAGTGAGAATTCTTAAATCCACAATTTAGGCATATTTCCAAATAATTAACTTGGAAATAAGACAAAACCGCCTAATATATTTTACATAAAACATTTTTAATTATGAATGCATTTTCCCCACCCCACCCCCATTGAAATAAAAGCCAAGAATTCTGTTTTAAATCTTTCAACAAGCAAAGCTGCCCAAGAACCTGATGTCTTGACTCTCTCTCCCAGTGGTTCCTTGGCTTTGCAAACTTTGTGAAAGAATTAATTGGATGTTTTTTAAAAATGCTGATTTAGAGGTCTTAGCCCTACTGGGTCTCATACAGTAGGAATCTGATTTATAATACATATATCAGGTGATTCTGAGGCAAATGGTCTAGGGAGGAGGTCCAGCTACAGAATTTGTGGAGCCCAGGGCAAAATGAAAATGTAAGCTCCTTGTTCACAAATAATTAGAAATTTCAAGATGGCAACAGCAGAGTGTTAGACCAAGAGCAAGGCCTTTCTAAGTATGGGCCCTGTGTAACTACGTGGGCTGCATGCCCATGAAGCCGGCCCTGCTCGGGAGTTTATAAACACTACTCCAGATAACATTTAAACCAGACCTCGATGTCTCCAGAGCACTTTGAGACTGAAACAGAAACTACCCCCACTACACCTAAACCAGGCCTTCACCAGAAGAGACAGCCCAAAATGGTTTCTCTTTCTCAGAAATCTTTGAGGGATGATAACTTAGGACCATCTAGAATGAAAGGATACCTTTTAAAACCCAGTTTTGGGGGAAATTTAGGTAAGATTCAACTGTTATATCCCAATTTGGGGGCAAACCTGTTTATTTTCATTATTTTCTTTAATAACTCTTCTATAATCCTGTCTCATCAATGAGACCATTTTGCAGTATAAACAGAGATGGAGGACTGAAAAATACAACATGGCATGAAGCTTTTCTCCAGCTGTTCACAGCACTGGCCATGAGCCTCAGCATGGTTTTAATGGGCCACATGTGGAAACATGGAGAAAGAAAATGACTATGGACAAGGATGCCCGTGTTTCCTCAAATACTGTCTGTCCAGAGGCATTTCCTCCCCACCCAAAACTCAGGCACAGGATAACAGCCCCTCCCTTTATGGTAAAGGGGAGTCCATGTGAATCACTGGACACAGTTCACAGTAGAACACCACAGAATAGTCTGAGCTAAAATGGTAGTGCCTGGCAACTAAATCAAGGAGGCAACTAAATCAATGAGGCCTTCTTTCTGAGCTCAGGAAGCTAAAGAGAATGTGTACACTTAGGTTACATAGCTCAGCACAAAACAAGCATGAGGGAAACCCAAGCCCAGCAAAGGGCTTGCAACACAGAGCCCAAGAGCTCAGAGCAGAAAGCAACAGCAAGTTGTTTAAACAGCAGACAGTTTATTTGAGGCAAGGTAGCAAGTCATCATACTAAACCAATCAGGAAGGAAAATGGCCCACAGGAAAACTGAAATTCTCTGTCAACGGTGAAAAGCATGTGAGGACCAAAGGAAAACAAAGAGACCCTGTCTAGTATTCAGAACTGGCCTTTAGTCCTAGGATGAGGAAGGGGAAGGGAAGAATGGAGATAGATATTAGATAGATAGATAGATAGATAGATAGATAGATAGATAGATAGATAGAAAATCCACATTATCTTGAGAAAGGAATAGTAATTAAATAAGGCCTTCTTTGTTATACCTACTACAATGAGTTCTCAAATAATTTCTTCGTTTTCTAATACCCTGAGTTAGAAGACAGAGAACCTTAAGCATTGTATATGAACATATTAAACCAAAATGAACCCCACAGACTATATCATGCTCTCAGCTCCTAATTGGGGAATTAAATTTTCCAGGTCACAAATTAATCCCTGCTACACTCTTAATTAACTCAAATCAGGTGTGGTCCTCACTGAACATTTCCAGATTATTTTGTTCTCTAAATTGTGTCAAAATAAAACATCCCAATTTGGTTTTATCAAAGCAAGCCTTTTAGATATTGACATCAAGTAGTGCCTGGATGAAGTAGCCTATATGTGGTACAAGTTAATGAGACAAAAAGAGAGGGAGTGGCAGACAGAAGAAAGGAGAGAATAAAGCATTGGAGTTACATTGGAATGTGGACAGAAAAAAGAATTTGCAATAGAAAAAAAATCTCATGTTTTTCTACTTGCTCATAGGCTTCAAAAACTCTACCTTACTACATTAGAAGGAAGCGTTTCGTTAGAACGAGGCATTTGGGGGTTTTCACAAGATCACAATCAAGTCATGTAATTTTTCTGAATTGCCGTCTCACCAATAAAATGGGAATAACCTTTTGGAATTGTTGGATTAAATTAAGTAATATGTGCATTAAGTATTTCAAGTAGCAAGGGAAAAGCGTGCATATTCTAGTAGCTTCACTCTCATCAGCTATAGTGCTAGGCCTCCTGGAGAGGGAGGCAGCTGACTCTCAAAAGTGAGTTCCCCTGCTCCTTCCTCCAGCATCTCTAGTCACTCTACTAGCATCTCTCTCTGTCTCTGCCTCCACAGCATTTTTCCCTCTGATCTGTGACTTTCTGTCTTTTCCTAATAGCCTCTACTATCTCACGACTTCTGCTTTTTCTTTTCTGGGTACACATGTGTTCTAAACTACTTCTACCTATCCTGGTAACCTACATTCAAACTCTCTCCAGAGAGAGAGATTGTATGGGTTACTCAGACACGATCCAGAAAGAACATTCTTGCTGAACAGAGTTCTCTTGCCAGGCTCACTCAAGGTCACTGACATGCTATGGATGGTGCCTTCAGATCAGTCCTTTGTCCAATCAGCTGTTGAGCAAATCATGAGAAATCACCTGTAATAGCATTCCTCAGAAGGAACAATCATTGGGCAGGCACTCAGAGCCTTCAGTCCTGTCCTTTGAATGGGTAAGCTCTTAGCTCAGTAAGGAGCAGAGTGTCGATTCTTAGCTGTGCCAAAAGTATAAAGTGAAGGGTCAGTGATGGAATCAGCCACTCGGTTGTCACCATTTTCAAATAGCACATACCAGATCTTGATAAATATCAATCTTGATAAATAGCAGGAGGCAAAAACAATGGTGTGGGTGGGCTTCAGGGGACAGGAGAATGTGAACAAGACAAAGTGATGAAGAAGGAGAAAAGAGAAAGTATGTGTGTGCAAGGATACGGAAGTCAAAGAATAAAAACACCAGCAGAAAATGTGAGCAAAGAAATGAAGAGATAGACCCAGGGAAAAGTGGGGAGGAGGAGAGCAATCCTAGGGAAGGGGATGTGAAATAGGAATGCTTGATTCCAACATCCCAGAACACAGCTCACTGTGTAAGGTCAGCCTCCTAGACATTATGATCTCTCCATTTTCATCTTTACTCCCAGACAACCTCGGAGTCAAATGAAGGTAAAGACAGAAGGCAAGAGTCTGAGTTGGCTTCTCTCTTCCTGCCGCTTAAAATGCTATTGCTCTTCATAGCTGAATCTATTTCTCTAATGTTAGAAACATCTCATCGGTCATGCGTTAATTAGAAGAAAACATAATAATTACTTCCCTTTTTGCTGTGCTCAGGAATCGAGGACATAATAAAGACATAGCTGACAGTGCAAAGGGAGATCGAAGACAAAAGGCTCCTTCCCTCTTCTACCTTTCTGTCCTTCTTACACTCATACTCTCACCTCAGTGCCCTTAAATTTAGGGATTATCAGAGGTGCATCTTCAGCCCACCCCCTTTAAGGATAGTTTCTATACCGTGTCCCATTCAGAAGATTCACCTATCTGCCCTCCAAACATAGATGAAAAGTAATTAAAACCTTTACTGCAGTCCTTCAAAGATGGCGAAGAGTCATGACATTAATAATAGAAGGCAAACTTAAATTACCCCTCACTCCATCCTTCTCCAATGCTTCAGATAGCATGAAGAGCCTTTTTCTTCCTACTCTCCTACTTCCCCTACTCCCAAACTCCCCAAAATATTTCCCCTCAAAACCAGTCCTTGTTGATTTCTTCTTTCTCCTTCCTTTCCCAGATCTAGTCTTTTTTTTTTTTATCCTGAAGAAATTTTCAGCTCTATCCATTTTAAATCAAGAAAATCTAGGTCACTTCTATCTGCGACCTAAGACAATTACCTGTTGTCCCAATTCTACAAGAAAGCCCCGGGATGACCTAGCCAAGGCCACGTGGCAGAAAGGAAGGGGGAGAATTTGAGGATATTCAGACATCTGTTATATTCGTAGTTACCATATTTTTTCATTTCTAATCCCTGACCTTACAACTATAGATGGCTTAGAGCATGAAAATGGTTTTTGTTCTGTCCCTTTAAGTGATACAGGCTCAGAGAACAAAGGTCACCACTAGCAAGTCAGCTCAAAAGAAGAAACTTCTTTAAAACCTGGCTTGGGAAAACAGGAGATTTTTTTTCCACCCCAGCTTCAAATTTATGCACCCCAACAAAAATTATGGCTCAGGTTTTGTGTTTTGTTTATGTGTTTGAGAAATCTTCTTGTGCAAGTAGTTTATTTGAGAAACTGTCTTCTTTCTAGTGCATTTGTCCTGTCTACGAGGAAAAAGTAGCAGGCCTGGTCTCTTTGGTTGTCTTATGTAAGAACAAATAAGTCAGGAAAATGTAACTGCTCAAGTCTTTAACAAGCTTACCAAACAACCAGCTGGCCCAACTAAAAATTTTACCCAGCTTTCAGGGAAGACAAACTAGATAAAGCAAAGCAAATAGTCAGGTTTATCAAATGTGTTGTAAAAGATAAAAAAAAAAATTTTCATGTTATTGTTTTTAATTTTTTTGTTTATTTATTTATTTTGAGAGAGAGAAAGAGAGAGAGAGTGAGCAGGGCAGGGGCAGTGAGAGAGGGAAAGACAGAATCTGAAGCAGGCTCCAGGCTCTGAGCTGTCAGCGCAGAGCCCAAGGTGGGGCTCGACTGAAGTCAGGACCTGAAGTCAGACATTGAACTGACTGAGCCACCCAGACACCCCTTCGTGTTATTTTTTATTTGACAATTTGAATCACTTAAATTCACTAAAACCATCAACTCATCATCTTTATTTTTTTCCCTATAAAATAGGAAATTCGCAAATTGTTCCTCTATCCTGTGGACCAAGTTTACTATAGATGAGAAACAAATCCATTATTAGAAGAGTAATAAGAATGTAGAGTAAAATTAACATATTTCAGCTATCTAGTGAAAAATCTACATAGTTTTCCACATCCATTCTTCTCTTTAGACAGGACAAGAAGTAAGCTCGTTACAGGCACGTGTGTAGGGACATCTCTCCTTCCAGTTCATTATATTATATTTTGTTTTCAGAAACTCACAAGATTTGCAGATTCCCACAACACAGGACAGCAGGCACCATTCCATTCTCATCACGTCCTGTGTACTACTTCTGAGTATCGAAGAGACTGCATTTCTTCTTGGCTTCCTGGGCTCCCAGATCGTATTTCCCTGTCACAGAGGCACCATTGGCAGAAAACAAGATTGGTAGGGATTCCCAGAAACGTAGGCATTAAAATCACATGTAAGCCAAGGTCTTCCTGCTGGTGCAGGTGCCAACAGCTGTCCCGGTGCTCACCTGCCTTGTCCATATGCTGAGCTGGCCTCTCACCTGGGCACACACCCAGTCAGATCTGCCTGCTAGGCTGTGGGATTTAAAGGATGATGTTGCTGTCATGCTTGCAACAGAGAAAGTGATTTTTTTCTAGCTTATAATAACAAATCAGGATGTCCTGGAAGTCTTTTCAATAGCTTGTTTTGCCTTTTAAAAAAAGGGGGAAATTATAGTTTATTTTTAAAGTTTATCTTATAAATACAACATACTCTAAGTTCAAATATACCAAATAAATAAATAAATAAATAAATAAATAAAGTCAGAGAAAGACATCTTTAGTCTTTCTAGATTATCAAAAGTTATAAAGCATGAGGAAATGTTTGTGATCAAAATTAGGTTAATTGACTAAAATAAGAAATAAAGTCGCTGATCCTGTCCTTGCTGGTTTCCTGCACTTCATGTTCAAATCAACAGAAATCAGACTGAAGTCACCCTCCAAATACAATTGGTAACATTTTGGTATAAGTCTTTCTAGCCTTCTCTGTTTTTAAAATCAAAGTGGCAAAGGGGCGCCTGGGTGGCTCAGTCAGTTGAGGGACCCACTCTTGGTTTCTTGGTTTCGGCTAGGGTCATGATCTCGCAGCTTCGTGGGTTCCAGCTCTGCATCCCCTGCTTGGAATTCTCTCTCACGCCCTCTCTCTCTGCCCCTCCCCCACTGGTGCTGTCTCTGTCTCTCCCAAGATAAATAAATAAACTTAAAAAAATTTTTTTAAATAAAGTAAAATAAAATCAAAGTGGCAACATGCCATGCTAACAATCTTACCATTTGTAAGATGTTAACACTCTTACCATTTGTTAGAAGTCCCTCCACCTTTCTCCTCAACTATGATATTCCTCATTCTTGCTGTTCTTTATAGTTTTGCCCCATGGTAATGTATCACTAAACATAATATTGCTCAATTTTGCCTCAATTTTGAACTCTATTTAATGAGATCATATTTCCTGTATTCTTTTGTGGCTTCTGTTTTCCCACAACCTTTGTTTTTGAGATTCATCCATGTTGGTATATGTTATACTAATTCATTGTCACTGTTGTGACAATCTATGTTATCCATTCTACTTTTGATGGGATTGAAGTGGTCTTCTGTTTTTGGCTACTATGAATAATGCTGCTATGAATATTCTTGTACATGTCCTCTTCTCTCACATATTCTTTTTTCCCCCTTTTTCCTCCCCCCCCCCTTTTTTACAGCCTTTAAAAATGTAAAAACCATCAGACAGACTGTGCAAAACTTACCTCAGGCTAGGTTTAGCCCAGGTACCATAGTTTACCAGCCTCAGCTCTACTGGACATGGATAGCCAGGTTTTCTATATCCCCTTGAGTCAACTTGATAGGTGTCATTTTCCTGGAAATGTGTTCATTTAAAAAGATTTTTCAATATATTTGAATAAAATTGTTCATAACATCCTCTTATTTTAATTCCTACACACTGAAGTTATGTCCCCCTTTCCATCTCTAATATCGTTTATTTGCCTTTTGCCCATTTTTTTTCTGATCTTGGTGCCATAAGTTTATCAACTGTATTGATTTAACAAAGATCCAATTTTTGTCTTTGTTGGTCCTTTCTAAGTAACGTTTGCTAGGTACTTCACTAATTTCTACTATTACTTTCATTATGCGTTTCCTTCTTTCTTGGGTTTACTCAGCTCTCTCTCTTTTTTTTAATGTTTATTTATTTATTTGGAGAGAGAGAGTGCACACGAGTGGGGGAGGGGCAGAGAGAGAGAGAGAGAGGGAGAGAGAGAATCCCAAGCAAGTTCCAAGTTGTCAGCACAGAACCAGACATGGGGCTTGGTCTCATGAGCGGTGAGATAATGACCTGAGCCAACATCAAGAGTTGGACGCTTAACTGACTAAGCCACCCAGGTGCCCCAGCTCTCTCTTTTCTAACTTCATCTTGATATAAATGCATAACTCAATAACTTCCAGTCTTTCTAATAAAAGTCCTTTAGGCTATATATTTTCCTTTAATAATGCTTTAGCCACTTCCCGTAAGTTTTTATAGACAGTGATTTTGTTACCATTTTGTTTTACTATCATTCAGTTTTACAAATTTTCTAATTTTCTTTATGATTTCTTCTTTGGCATATGATTTATTTAAAAATGAGTTTCTTGGGGCGCCTGGGTAGCTCAGTCTCTCATGACTTGTGAGTTGGAGCCCCACGTCAGGCTCTAAGCTGACAGCTCAGAGCCTTGAGCCTGCCTCGGATTCTGTGTCTCCTTCTCTCTCTGCCCCTCCCTCCCCCAAAGTAAATATACATTAATAAATAAATAAATAAGTAAATAAATAAATAAATAAATAAATAAATAAATAGAAATAGGTTTCTTCATTTCCTATCTACAGGATTTTTTTTATTTTTCAGATAATCTTTTAATTAGAATTTCCTAGATTAATTTTATTGTGGTCCCAGAATATGGTCTGCAAAATGCCAATCTTTAGCAAGTTTCTCAAACTTACTTTAAGGCCTAGTATGTAGTAAGTTTTTTAAATGTTTCACGTGTGTTTAAAAAAAAAGTTGATGATTGGAGAGCCTGGGTGGCTCAGTCATTTAAGCATCCGACTTCGGCTCAGGTCATGATCTCACAGTTCATGAGTTCAAGCCCCACACCAGGCTGTGTGCTAACAGCCTCTCTGTCCTCTCTCTCTATCCTTCTCCCTCTCACACTGTCCCTGTCTCTCAAAAAAGGAACAAATGTTAAAAAAAATTTTTTTTTAAGTTGATGATTCAGTTGTGAGACACTTTGATCATTTTATTGTAAATCTGTTAGTCAACTCTTCTATATATTACTTTTTTGCCGTATTTGTCAGTTACTGAGACAGGTATATAAAAATATCTGAAAATAGTTGACCCTTTTTATTTATTTTTATGCTTTTTGACTTAAAATCTGTTTTGTATGATAAAAATAATAAAGCTACATCAGGTATCTTTTGATTAGGTTTTGCCTGAAATAGGTTTCACTTTTGAGCTTTTTTTTAAGCCTTCAGTGTGTATCTTGTAAGCAGCCTATATCTCAATTTTACTTGGTTTTGTTTATAGTCTAGCCTAATTATCTTTGATTTTTTAACAGGTTCATATACTTGAATTTCTTTCTACCCCCAAATTTTAAAATGTATCCTGTCTTTTCTGTTTTCTTTTCTCTTTTTTCATCTTATTTTAGATTGCAGAATGTTTTATCATACTACTAACTTGAAAATTACATATACATTCTAGAAATTTTAGCAATGTTTAAAGTTAATCAATCTTTGCTTTCCATCTGAAAAATAAAAGGGTCTTAGAATACTTAATTCCATTTAATCCCCTCCTAATTTATATGCTATTATCAAACATTTTCTTTCTTTCCTTTTTTGTGTGTTTTCTCAACAGGGTAGGTTTTTTATTGGTACAAATATGGCTTTACAGGCTTAGATTTACTCATATTTACCACTTTGTCTGCCTTTATTTTTTTTCTTGCATCTCAAATCTTCCTTGTTTGTTTTATGCCTGGAGTAAAACTTTTACTCCAGATTTCCTTTAGTTAGGCTCTGGTGGATGTAAACTTTTTCAGTCTGTGTTGTCTAAAATGTCCTTCTTGCACCCCCACACAGAAGGTGCAACCTGTATTGTTCCTGCGTAATGAGAGATGCTTTCTATTTAACCCCACATCGTAGACAGGTCCTAGACCCTGTTTCCTGGTCCCAGAGCCACAGTCCAAGATTACTACTCCAAATGCAGATTAAAGTCCAAGTTCACCAAATTAAAAATACCCCAGCTTCAATTCTTTGCTTACTTTCTGGGTTCCTGATCTTATTTTACTTACTTTCTAGCTTATGGATATTTTTCAAAGATTTAAAAATATATAGATAATCCAGTATTTTTTGGAATGTCAGTGAAGTTATTGAGTGTTAAGTTTTCATTTACTCATATACTTACTATGACTTGAAGAGCCTTTTCCCATGTTATGTCCCAGCCTTTGTAAATATTGTTTATAAAGAATTTAGCTTAAACAGAACAAATGTATTATAGTTTACATATCATTATTCTACTGTTGGGCATTGGTTTCCATTATTTACCATCATAAATAATGCAAAAAGGGAATCTGTCATAAAACATAAGCAACAAACAGCATAAAAAGATATGAACATTTTAAAGACTTTTGATACATATCTCATGATACATTGGCTTTTCTTCAATTATTCAAAAAGGTGAACATCTTTCCATATGTCTCATTTCTTCTTTTTTCTTTATGGATTTGTCTATTAATGTCTTTTTTTAAGTTATCAGTGAGATCTGCTTTTTAATGTTATTTTTTCTTGTAAACATATTGAGTAAGAGCAAGCTGAATTAAAATGATTTGTGCAAAACTGTCTATTAAAGTTCAATTTCTATATCCATCCTACCTCTTCACTCCTAAGCACAATGTACTATGGGTGACAGCATTGTCCTGAACTATTTTTGTCACAACTCTGTGAATGGATGGGTGACATTCTCACCTTGTTTCTCATGGTTGGCTAAAACTAAAGGCTGTGCATACAACAATTACAGAAAACAAAGGAATTGAATGTGCAAACATCTTTTTTTTTAGACATCTTATTCTTATTCTGTGTCAATTCTTCTGTATGTAACTATATTATCAAGAAAATTACCATATGGGAAGAATCCTGGATTGTATTGTATAAATTGGTATATATATACATATATATATATATACACACACACAAAACAATTAGAATTAATCAGTAACTGTCCTCCTAAGCCTGTGCATTTCTAACTTTACAACCAGCCTCTCAAAGTCACATATGATTAGCATCGGAAGGTGCCTGGCTCATTTTGGGAGCCAAGCTAAAGATCATTTCACTCCAACAGAGCTTGGCCTCTTCTCAAAATCTTGGGCCAGAAGACACCATTGCAGGCAAAGAGGACACATCTGGGAGGCAAAATGCCTTACTTTGCCACCAATTCCACTGGAAAGAACTTTAAAGAAGAGCTAATGGGGGCACCTGGGTGGCTCAGTCCGTTAAGCATCAGACTTTGGCTCAGGTCATGAACTTGCTTTCGTGAGTTTGAGCCCCGCGTCAGGCTCTGTGCTGACAGCTCAGAGCCTGGAACCTGTTTTGGGTTCTTTCTTCTCTCTCTCTCTCTCTCTCTCTCTCTCTCTCCCACTCTGTCTCTATCTCTCTCAAAAATAAAGATTTTAAAAAATTTAAAACAGATAAAGAGGAGCCAATATCTGAATACAAAGGAAGAAAATTAGGTGAAATGACCAAATCTAGTCCAACTGGAAAAGAAGCCAGTTTTTCTGAGAGCTAGTCCAGGGCCCTGTTGCACACACTCTGCTACCTTCTTAAGCCTTAGATAATAACTATATTCCCTTTGAGCTACAAGATCTGTGATACGCACACATTTATAAAATGAAATCTGTCTTCTTAAAGTAAGAATTACAAATTCACAAATCAACTACATTAAAGAGAATTTGAAGGATGACTTCAACCCACTCAGTCTCAAATTACTTTTATTAAAAACCTCCTAGTAGCTGGTGACTTTCAGAAAGTGTATTTGAAGGTAACATAATTCCTAGTGGATCCACAAGTTGTACTAAAAAGATAAAAGTTGTACATATTTGTAAACTGAGAAATGAGCATATGTAAAAGGAAAAAGGTCTGTTCTCTTACAGACATTATGCTAATTTAAAATAACACCAGCCTAGGCCAAGTTGAATAGTTAGTTCAAAACTGGTCCATGAGACAGCACCTTTAAAGATTGCAATAATTTAACTTTTAAATAAATATTTCACAGGCTTCACTGTCATGATTTTAAGCATTTTAAAACCATACACTGTATTAAAAATGCAAAGGTATATTTAGTAATATGTGATAAGAAAATTTTACTACAATCGATGTTAAATGGTTTAAAACAATTTAGCATTATCTCTCATAGTTCCAGGGGTTACCTGGGCTCAGGCGAGTGATTCTCACTTGAAGTGTTTTATGTAATTGCACTCAGTTGGTAACTGGGTCTAGAGGCAGCTGAAGGTTCAACCCAGTTAGCCATGATGGGTGGATGCCAACTGGGAACACAGGGGGAGCTGTCAATGGGATTGTCTTCATGTGGTCTTCTCCATGCCTTCAGCTTCCCACAGAATGGCAGCTAATTTCCAAGAAGGTGTCCCAAAAACAAGCATTCCAAAGACAAAAAATGGAAGCTGCAGATTAATTAACGTTCTGCCCAGAACTGGTGCATCATCTTACTTCCACTTTAACCTGCAATTACAAGGCCAATTCAGATTCAAGGGGACAGAGAAATAGACTCTACTTCTGGATGTAGCAATAGAGAAAAGCATATGCATTAGGAAATATTATTTAAACCATCTTTGGAAAACATAATCTGTAGCAACTTGATACTAAGTCTTGTAAAACAAAAAACAGTTGTATCATTTAGTAATAACTGACACTTACTATATATTGACTAAGTATGAGTCCGTGACTATATATTGACTAAGTATCAGTCCGTGTTCTAAGTATGGATTTAGTATGGATTATATTTCATTTAATTTTCAAAAATAAGCTTAGGAGGAAATTCAACCTGTCTAAAATCATGTCTGTAGCTTATGTGTGTGGGTAGGACAAGAGGAATATATTACTAAGATAAATATTAAAAAATTTATGTTATTAGGTGGGGTGCCTGGGTGGCTCAGTCGGTTAAGCATCTGACTTTGGCTCAGGTCATGATCTTGCAGCTCGTGGGTTCAAGCCCCGTGTCAGGCTCTGGCCTGACAGCTCAGAGCCTGGAGTCTGCTTTGAATTCTGTGTCTCCCTCTCTCTCTCTGCCCTTCCCCTGCTCTCTCTCGCTCTCTCTCTCAAAAATAATAAATAAACATTAAAATATTTTTAACTTATGTTATTAGGTACTGAATTAAATTATGGTATTCATAATTAAAATGTTTTTAAGTAATAATTCAAGCCGATTTACCTAAAAATCAATAGGTTCCATGACAGAAAAATTATCAAATTGTTTTTTTGATTTTGTAACTTATTATTCTTATAGAAGCAATATTCATTGTAAGCAGTGAAATGATGAAAAAATTATACTTTTTCATTCCCATCAACAGCAATGTATGCTGACAGTTGATATGAATCTTTCCACACCCTTGTCTATGATCACATATACACTAATTTATTATGCATAAGGGTCTGTTGTTTGTTGCTATAGAAAATAGGATTCTATTATATCACCCTCAAATTTTCTTTTTTTGCAAGATTATAGTGTAGATATTCTTCCAGGTCTATAATTATAGCCCTAATTAATTCTTTTTAAGAATTATGTGATATTACAAAAAAAAGAATTGTGTGATATAACATAGAGTAAATGTATCATATTTATTCCACTGATCTATTAGATTATTTAAAACCAAAATTGAAAGTGAAATCATCTCTTCAAATAGGAGAAGCACATACAACAAAATGGTCATGATAGATGTAAAATGAAGTAATAGATCATGTTTAACGTTTCAGTGAAAAAATTGTTAAAAATATAACTCTGCCTACTATTTAACATTCAGGTAGAACAACTTACTTTACCCAGAAGGAACAAAAGTACATGTATCAGAGCTTTATTAAAATATATTTTAGGGGTGCCTGGGTGGCTCAGTCAGTTGAGCATCGGACTCAATTTCGGCTCAGGTCAGGATCTCACAGTCTGTGGGTTCGAGCCCTGTATCAGGTTCAGGCTCTGCGATGACAGTGCAGAGCCTGCCTAGGATTCTCTGTCTCCCTCTTTCTCTGCCTCTCTCTCTCTCTCTCTCTCTCTCTCTCTCAGAAATAAATAAATAAACATTAAAAACTTTAATAATAAGATAAAGTATATTTTAATCCCTATATTGAAGCACAATTGGCATACAATAAACTGTATTAGTTAAAATGAACAATGTGATAAGTTTTAACACATGTATGCACTCAAAATATCATCACAATAAAGGTAATGAACATAACCATTTCTCCCAAAAGTTTCTTTATCTTTGTCCCTTTTGTAATTCCTTCATCTTGCCAGATTTATCCCTAAGTAATTCATATTTTTGATGCTATTATCAATGGTATTATCTAATGTCAATTTCTGATTATTATCTCCTAATGTATAGAAGTACATTGATTTTTATATCAATCTCATATTCTATAATTTTGCTAAGCTCGCTTATTACTCTCAGTATCTTTTTTTGTAGATTTCATAAGATTTTTTTACATGATGATCATGTTATCTGTGAATAAAGAGAGTTATTCTTCCTTTCCAATCTGGATAACTTTTGTTTTTCTTGCCTTATTGTCTGGTTAGAACCTCTAGTAGAATGTTGAATAGAAATGAGTGGTAAAAGCAAAAATCCTTGAGTTTTGGGGGGAATGCAAGCAGCCTTTCATCATTTTGCTGAGATTTTTTTTTCTTTTTTTAACCAGGAATGGATGTTGAATTTTGTGAAATGCTTTTCCTCATCAGTTGGGATGATCATATACTTTTTTTCTTTTTCATCTGTGTTATGAACTGGATGTTTGTGTCCCCTCAAAATTTATATGTTGAAGCCCTTCCCCCATCACAACATGACTGTAGTTGGAGTTAGAGCCTGTAAAGAGATCATGAAGGTTAAATGAGGTCATAAGAGTGGGGCCCTAATTTGGTAGGACTGGTGCCCTTATAAGAGGAAGAGATAACAGATAACAGACCTCTCTCTTTTTGCCACATAAGGACACAGAGAGAAGGCACTATCCCCAACCCAGGAAGAAGGTCCTTACCGGAAACTGAATTGACTGGCACCTTGATCTTGAACTTCCTATCCTCTTGAACTGTGAGAAATAAATTTCTGTTGTGTAAGCCACGCAGTCTATGGTATTTTGTTATAGCAGTATAAGCCAACTAAAACAGTCTATTAATATGTTGAAATGCATTCATTAGTTTTCAAATGTTAGGGAATGAACACCACTTGGCCATAATGTATTTTCATTTTTATATATTTGTATGATCAAATTGGCTAAAATTTTCCTAAGAATATTTTCATCTTTGTTCATGATGGATATTAATCTATAGTTTTCTTATCTTGTAATATCTTTGCTCTTGGTTCCAGAATAATATTAGCCTCATTGAATAATTTAGGAACTATTCCTTCCCCTCCAATTTTCTAAAACAATTTGTGTGGAATTTACATTATTCCTTCCTCAAGTATATAATTCATCAGTAAAGACATCTGGGCCAGTAATTTTCCTTAAGGGAAATTTTAAACTACAAATTCATTTTGAAAGCAAATTTAGGAATATTGAGGTTGTCTCTTTTTTCTTCAGTGAACTTTGGTAGTTTGTGTCTTTCAGGGAATTTAAACATTTCATCTAAATAGCCAACTGTATTTTTATAAAGTTCTATATATAGAATCTATGGTGGTATCAGTTCTCATACTACTGGAGTTTAGATCTTCTATTATTACCTTAATCAGTCTAGCGGGAAGTTTATCAATTTTTTTTATCTCAAAAAGTAACTTCGATATAATTGATCTTCTCTATTGATTCTCTATTTTCTAATTCATTGATTTCCACTCTAATCTTTATTATTTTCTTTCTTCTACTTAGTGTTTCATTTACTGTTAGTTGACGTCATTGATTCAAGACCTTTCTTTTATCTAATATAAGTGTTTTATACTAGAAATCTTCCCCTAATTACTAGATTAGATACATTCCACAATTTTTACTTGATATTTTAATTTTCATTCAATTCAAAATACTTTCTATTTTCTTTTTTGATTTCTTCTTTGATCCATAGTTTATGTAGAAGAGTATTACTTTCTTTCCGAATATTTAGGGATTTTCACAGTATCTTTCTGTTTTTGCTTCTTACGTAGCTCTATTGTGGTCAGAAAACATACTCTGTATAATTCGAATTCTTTTAAATTTATTGAATTCAGTTGTTTCATCACACAGAATATGACCAATCTTAGTAAATATTCTCTGTACACTTGAAAAGAATGTATGTGCTGTTGTCTACTGGAATGTTATACACATGCACATGTCAGTTAGTCAAGTTGATAGTGCTGTTCTGGTCTTCTACATATTTTCTAATTCTCTATTTCTTTCTATTAGCTAATGAAAGAGGAGTTAAAATATCTCTGAATATAATTGTGGATTTGTCTATTTTGCATTGCAGTACTATCAGTCTTTGTCTTATGTATTTTGAATTTTTGTAACTAGATACATAAACATTGAGGATTGTTATGTCCTCTTGATGAATTAACACTTCTTTGTTCTTCATAATACTTCTGGCTCTGAAATCTATCTGAAATAATATAGTCAATCTAACTTTCTTTTGATTAGCCTTAGCATGATTTATCTTTTTCCATCCTTTTATGTTCAACCTATTTGTGTCTTTATATTTAAGGTGGGTTTTTTATAAGCCATGTGTAACTGGGTCTTGCCTTTTTACCCGGTAACCTGTGCCTTTAAGTTGGAATAATTAGACCATTTACATTTAATGATTATTGATGTGTTGGGTTTAATCTACCATATTGCTATTTGTTTTCTGTCTTTCACATTTACAAGATTGTTCCCTTTCTCTTCTGAATTAATTAGGTTTTTTGTGGTTCCATTTTATCTCATTTGTTACTGATTAGCTATAACTTTTTGTTTTGTTATTTTAGTGGTCGTTTATGGCTAATAGTATACATTTTTAAATAATCAGTTTACATTCAAGTATGATTTTACCACTTCACATATAATATAATAATCTTATAGTAGCACATTTTCATTTTTCCTATCCCTGTTTTTGTGCTATTGTTTATGCATATTCTTCTTATATGTTTATTATAAACTCCAAAGTTATTTTTGCTTTAAGCAATTTTTTCAAATTCTTCAATGTAAAGAAAATGAAGTTTTTTTATATGTAGCCACCTAGTTATCATTTCCAGTGCTCTTTGTTTCTTTACATAGATCTAAGTTTCTACCTGGTGTAATTTTTCTTCTGCCAGAAGGACTTCTTTTACTAGTGTAAATCTGATCACATCACTCTTTTCACAAAAACTCTTCAAAGGATTCCAGTCACACTTAATGTAAAGCCCAAATTTCTAACCCATAACCTGCTGGATTCTACATCATCTGGTCCCAGGCCACCCTTCAGATTTCATTTTTTTCTCTCACTCATACCTTAAGTCTTCTTCAATTACACTGGTCCCCTGTTGAGTACATGTTTCTCAAAGCCTTGAAAGTTGCTCTACACTTTACCTGGGCAGCTCTTTCTGCAATTTATCACTTGTCATGCTCTTTCATTTCATGGAAACCTCTCCTCCAGTATCACCTCATCAGAAAGGACACACACACACACATTTCATTTATGTTTTATATTACTTTATTTCTTTTCAGAGCACATAGTGCTACTTGAAATCATAATATGTTTTTGTTGACTATCTCTTAATCTCCATCATTAGAATTAGGCTCCATGAAGATAGAACTTTGTTCACCCACACATCTTCGGTGCCTTGAACAGTGGTGGCTGACACATAGAACTGGCTTAAGAAAAAATTGCCCTTCAACAACTGCCTGGATTAATTCTGATAACCGTTACTACCTCATATCAAAAAAATTCTGAAAAAGAAGATTTAGAGTAGGCTGGATTCTGGAAAGAATTCAAGAATAACACACAAGTTTGGCAGTCTTGAAAGTACAGTTCCTTTTCTATTAATCTAAACAAGCTAGCTTTTAATTTCAAAGCTATAATTAAGGTTCCACCTCAGGGCAATAGAGGGTAAAGAACAAAGGATAAGAGAGCCTTTTTCTTCTTAATTGCCCCTCATCCTCCCCAAACCCTGCCCATTTATTGAGTACACAAAGGCATTAGGAAGGAGGGAAGGGAGAGGAGGATGAAGCACCAAACTTCCTTGGAAGGAGGAAGGAGTTGCCAACCCACCCCTACTCCTACCATCATAATCCAACAGCTTCCAACAGATTTGAGTCCAAGAATTTTGGAAGTGGTTAAAGTCTGTGAAGCTGCTCCATATTTGAGAGGCTTGTTCAATTATTTTATCCACTCAACTGACTATGAATTAAGTGATGACCCAGCCAAAGGACCCAGCACCAACATCCTCTGTATGAGGCATCTACACCCATCTGTTCTGTGCTCTGGGTCTGCTGCTAAGACAAAGTGATCTTAATGTAGAGTTATCTGATAAGTCCCTAATTCATGCTTAATATTTTTGGCTTACACCATTCTCTGTCATCATTTTCTATTATTTATAGAGATGAGTTTATGCTGTATAAATTGTGTCTAATGCAAATAACTTCCTATTTTATGTTTTTTTTTTTACCCACAAAAATATCTATACTTATAACTAGAGGAAAAACCATTATGTACTACAGTGGTGTTAATTTGGGGTAGGCCTCCATAAGCAAGAATTATCTCCCAAATTCCTTTTACCATACCATGTTTTCATAATTTATATATTTCAGAAGTATTATGCAAAAATTACTGCAAGACATAAAGATAGCAGTTTTACATTGGAATCTATTTTTTTTCCTATGCTACAGGAATATTCATGATTACAATAGAAGTTACATATTTTGACTACCCTATCCTTTGTTTATACAGAAATTGTCTAAAACTATTCCTATACAATCACAGTTTACTCATGAGATTATTTTGAAGACTAAAAAATAATGTATATAATGAATTTAAATATAATAAGCATTAATAAATATTAGGTATTATTGATTAATAAGTGATGGTATTCCATGTACATAGATTTATCGTATGCAGAATATTGTAAAATGATTCTCAAGACACTTCTTTCAGTTTTCACAAACCTGAATTACAAGGAATGGCTGATCAAAACAATATACAATATGCAAAGGAGGACAATAGGATAAAATAACTCTTTTAGGTACAATAATAATTATTATATTATATTATAACAGTATTATTCTATAGTGAGAGAATAATAGAAACATCTTTCATTCACCCAACAAGAACATACTGAGCATCTAATATAGACCAGGTGCTCGAACATAGACAAAGCTTGGTTAAGAAGCATTTTGTTCACATTGATCAGTGGAGAGGAGCAGTTATGCTGATCATTTATGAAGCAAAGAGTGGGAATTTGGAGGGACATTGTCTGGACTCACTTTAGGTAACTGGGAGGCCATCTGTAATTCTTATTTAAGTCTCATGGGAAGACTCCTTCTTCACCCTTCCATTTCCTCTTCTTCCCCAAGGTTCCTGAACTCACTCTCATCCTGAGCCAGCACACAACCCACCTCAAACAGGCTGGTCTCAGGGTAAAACTTTCTCTGAACCACCATCAGGTCATGCCCCTCATCCACTTCTTCCTTACCTAATTCTTTCCAGCCTTGCTTATTCCTCTTTATAAAATAAATGGATCCTTTCTGCCTCCCTCTTGAGATGCTTGCCTTCTCCATTTCACAATAATCCTTTCAAATTAAGTCCTTACTAATCCAGATTTGTTTTTTATTTGACACTACTCACCGGACACCAATACAGTATCTCTCAATAAGTATAATACAATCAGGTTTTACTCCAGCATTTGAAGAGTTTAATATTTTCTCAGTTGTTCAACAGCTAAAATATTTTGTCAGTAATGGGGCATAAAAGATACATGCCTCTGGACACTACAATCACAAAGCAAGATACTGGCATAATAAGAGCTCTGAGAGTATCTGAGTTTGAAGTAGCAACATAAGCCTGTCTTCCCTCCCCTGCTGCTGCCAAAATATGTGCTCACTGAATGAATGGCTGGTAGAAAACCCACCAAGATTTTTTTCTTCTTTTTCTTTTCTTTCCTTTCTCTTTTTCTCTTCCTTTGGCCTGGATACATATAGTTGAATCCAGGTAAGTGAAATGCAAGTGGATACGTCTTTTCCATACTCTAAAACACTACAATAGAGAGATAAAGGAAAGAAAATGTAATGAAATCTATCAGCACCCCTTAGAGGATGTGTCTCCCTGAAATGTTGAAGATTTACTCACTTAAATCTCTTTCTAGAAATCTTTCTGAATAACATTGCATATCTTATAGCTTTCTGCAACAAAGTACTCTAAATATAACTTTGCTTTTTCTTAAATGATGTTCAATCATCATTATTTTAAAATGAAATTCCACTCCAGCATAAAGCAATGGTAACTGTGATCTGCTGTGGTGCAGAGGACTGTGTTGCTGACACTCTGGAGTTCTTTCTTCTTCTTCCCCTTCTCCTCCTCCCTGACCCCTACCCCCTACTTCCCTTCCCCTCTTCCTCCTTCCTCCTCCTCCTCCCCACCCCCCACTTCTTCTTCTTTCTTCTTTTATGGCTATGGTCTCCTTTCTATTAAGAAAGGCCCAAGAATTTTTTCACCTCTGTCATTTTATTTGCCTGTGACAGGAACTCTTCCCCTATCAAATGCTCCTTTTTATATGCTTTAGATTTGTGGAGAGATGAAGGAATGAAAGAAACTTCCATACTTCTAGGACCTGTTCCAGAGTGTTCCAACTCTCAGGGAGAGCTCTAGGAGCTTTTCTAGGTAAGAGACTATTGATCTATGAGTAAGTTGTATAAACGTTGGCATTTTGATCTTGTTCCTACCTTGGTTATGCAGATCTTTTTTTATTTTGACTTCTAGCCATGTTTCAAATGTCAAAAAAAAGTAAAGCATACAGAAAAGAACATCTTAGAAGAGCATGTTGATGATAGGGTGAAAGCTGTTTTTTGGAGAATTTGAAGGGGCAAGCTGACAAATTACGTGAAATGATTTGATTGAAATGATTCCCTGTTAGGTAATACAGTTTCTAAATCCATATTTTTTAATAGTTAGAAAGGCCTGAAAATGTGACTTAATGGAAAATAACACTGTACTTGGGGCAAAGTACTAATACTTACACTAGCTGTGTAACCTTAAATAAGTGATTTACCTACACTAATTTTTAGTTTCTCAGCCATAAAATGGAAATAGGAAAATAGTTTTCTGTGACTCCAGCCTAGTATATACTCCAGTTTCCCTAAATTCCCTTGTGATACAAGCACCTAAAACAGTGCTTCTCAAATTCGATACAAATCATGTTAACATGCATTGTGAAATGCAGATTCAGATTTGGAGGGCTGGGGATCAAATGGAGATTTTCTTTTCTTTTTTTAAAATTTTTTTCAATGTTTTTTTAATTTGATTATTTATTTTTATATTTTATTTTTCTTAAAATTTACATCCAAATTAGTGTATAGTGCAACAATGATTTCAGGAGTAGATTCCTTAGTACCCATTGCCCATTTAGCCCATCCCCCCTCCCACAACCCCTCCCATAACCCTCAGTTTGTTCTCCATATTTGTGAATCTCTTATGTTTTGTCCCCCTCCCTGTTTTTATATTATTTTTGTTTCCCTTCCCTTATGTTCATCTGTTTTGTCTCTTAAAGTCCTCATATGAGTGAATTCATATGATTTTTGTCTTTCTCCAACTAATTTCACTTAGCATAATACCCTCCAGTTCCATCCATGTAGTTGCAAATGGCAAGATTTCATTCTTTTTGACTGCTGAGTTATACTCCATTGTATATATATACCACATCTTCTTTATCCATTCATCCATCAATGGACATTTGGGCTCTTTCCATACTTTGGCTATTATTGTTAGTGCTGCTATAAACATGGGGGTGCATGTGTCCCTTGGAAACAGCACACCTGTATCCCGTGGATAAATGCCTAGTAGTGCAATTGCTGGGTTGTAGGGTAGTTCTATTTTTAGTTTTTTGAGGAACATCCATACTGTTTTCCAGAGTGGCTGCACCAGCTGGCATTCCCAAAATGGGGATTTTCTTAACAAGCTTCCAGATAATACAAATTGAACTCACCTGGAAGCAGTTTGCTACTTACCTGGTAGTTTGTTAGAACTGCAAACTCCCCAGCCTCACCCAGACCTATAGAATCAGACTCTACATTTAGCAAGATGACCTGGGATTTGCATGCACCTTAAAGTTTGAGATGCACTTTCATAGCTTATAGTAGTGATTCTCAAAGTTAGAAATGCAAATTCTCAAACCTCCTCCACCCAGACTGCTGAGGTCTGAGAGGGAAATGAGGAAAATAGGTTTCTGGAAACTGAAAGAAAGGCGGTCCTTATATAGTGGCAAAGAACTTAGCTGAATTATGTTCTAGAGTTTTGTGAGCAGTAAAATTGGACATCAGTGCAGGCTATTTCTGAGCAAAGTATTGAAGGTGCAGCTTGGGTCCTCCTTGCTGCTTTAGTAAAATTCAAGAGGAGAGAGATGAATTGAAGAAGGCATTGTTAGGTATAACGGAACCAGAACTTGGAGATTTGGCACATTGTAAGCCTACTCATATTGCAAAAAAGTGAAAAAGTTTGTTCTGAAGAGAACGCTAAGTGTATGACTGAGCAACCACTTGATAAAGAGATCATAGATGTGGCTTGTGGATCTCATCAGTCATCTCAGCAGAAACCAGGAATGGAGATGGGATTGTACGAGCAGAGATGCTGTCAGTTTGGACCAAAGGGGGCAGAGAAAGTGGAACAGAATGACGGAGGGCTGTCAGACTTCTTGGATTCTATAGGATGGCACCATAGAGGCATTTGACTGCAATCATGCTTTATCCTTCAAAAAAAGGGGAAAATTGTCCTAAAGGTGATTCAGGGATCATCAGGGTCGCTAACACAATTTCAACAAGTCAGATCGCCTCTGCCTGACATGAGGATGTGACCCCTGATTAGGGTCCAGAAGGCAGGGAATCAAACCAGAGAGGATTGCCCTCGAGCTTTAAGATCTAATGGAATTTGCCCTATGAGGTTTTGGAATTGCTTGGGATTCATCATCCTTCCCTTCTTTTTCTCCTTTTGGAATGAGAATGTCTATCCTTTGCCTGTCCTGACGGTACTTTGGAAGGACATAACTTCTCTGGTTTCACAGGTTCACAGCGGGAGAGGAATTCTGCCTCAGGATGAGTCATACCTCGTGTCTCACCCATATCTGATTTAGATGATATTTACGTGAGACTTCAGACTTTAGACTTTGGAAATGATGCTGGAATGAGTTAAGACTTTGGGGGCTGTTGGTATGGAATAAATGTGTTTTGCAAGCAATAAAGACATGAATTTTGGGGTGCAGGGAAAGAATGCTACAGACTGAATTGTGTCCCCCAAATTCGTTTGTTGAAGTCAGCCAATGTGACTATATTTGGAGATAGGGTCTTTCAGAGGTACTTAAGATTAAATGAGGTCTTAATAATGGGGCCCTAATCTGATAGGACTTGTAATCAGATGAAGAGAACCCGATGTATGTACATCAAAGAAAAACCACTTAAGGACATGATGAAAATTCAGCTGTCTGAAAACTAGGAAGGAGGCCCTCACCAGGAACTGAATCAGCCAACACCTTGATCTTGGACTTCTCAGTTTCCAGAATTGTGAGAGATAAATACCTGTCTATGCTTAAGCTACCCAGGCTATGGAATTATGTCCTAGCAGCCTAAGATAGCAATCACCAAGAAAGGAGATGTGACAAGATGTGAAAGATGAGTAGGAGTTAACTATGGAAAGTCAATAGGAGAAGAAGAGAGTTCCAGGGAAAGGGAACAGCATGTGCAGAGACCTAGTGGTAAGAAGCAGCAAGACACATTCCCAGGGGACTAAAAGAAAGAGGAATTAGCTGGGTAGTGGAGTATTATATAACATGATCAGATTTTACATTTAGGAAAGAGTGGGTTAGAAGAAAGGAAAAGTGAAGGTAGACCAAAAACGTTGTAGTCCTGGTGAGATATAATGGTGGCTTAGGCTAGGGTGTTGATGTTGATGGTGATAAAGCTGGAGAGAAGTAGATAGACTCAAGGGATACTTAGGAAAGAAAATCAATACAATTTAGTGGTAGATTAGATGTTGGATAGAGAGGGAGGGATTGTCAAGGATATACCCTGGACTTTTGACTTGTTTAACTGGATAAATGATGTTGTTGTTCACTGAGCATTTAAGTTCTGTGTCTATTAAGATACAAGTAACACATGCAAGTTACATAAGTGAATTCTGGCTATCTGAGTGCAAGGAAATGGAGAGGAAATGCATCATGAATCCACCAAATCGAAGGATGCTAGAGCACAGGACCTGGAAACGAGGCAGGAATCCAAGCAAGTCCAGAAGTCCAAGAATCAGCAGTAATAAGAAGTGTCTTTTGACAAGAATCATCTGGCCAGAATACCCCTGACACTGCAAGAATCATGCCACTATAACCAAACATGAATCTTCATCCTATCTTCATTTATGTGGTCCATTTTCAAATTTACAATCCAAGGGAGCAGTATCTAATTCACTAGGTCATATGCCTAAGCTTTGTCTTCCAAGAGCAGGTAAGAGAGGAGCTGACGTCTTCAATGTCATTAGTGGGAGGTGGGGCACTTATCCTTTCCAAGACTATATTCATTGGGGACTGCCCCAAATAACAATGTGGTAAAATGCTAGAGAGTCAGAAATAAAATGAAAATACGTACACAATGGTGCACACCTTTGGCAGACCAATATTCACTCATATCCTTCTTCCTAAATTGTACTTCCCAAAAGACAGTTCCTCCTAACATAATGTATATTTTACTCATACCACAAAAACACACTTCTTTTCCAAATGAAATTAATCCCAACTCTTTCATCACTCTATCAAGTTACAAGCCTGAACTCCAGGAAATGTTCCTCACTCTTCTAGTTTCATTGTGATATATATTATTTACCCTGAAGACTAAATTTTAGAATTAACCATCACTGATAAGCCATATATATTATACTCCAGTATACAGTATAGAGAAAAGAACTCTTCACCAGGCCAGTAGTTTTTGGTTGCAGAAAAAAAAATGTAATCTTAAGGGACTAATCTTATATTTGAACCCCAAAGATTCTGTGATCAATTAGTCACTGGCAAAGATCCCTATAGTCACCCCCATTTCATATGCTGCTGCCATTATACTAATAGGCCCACCATTCCTCCAGAGATGAGTGACCTATCTGGCTTCTACCACCTTACAGACTCACTGTTCCTACTGAAATCAGAAAACCCATTTCCATTTCAGCTTCTCCCACAGCCTCTAGAGAACAACCACTACTCCTCTTTTGTAATATGCCAGAGCTTCAATCACAATGTATGTCTCAGAGCCCTAGAAAATGGAATGTCTTCTAGGACTGCTTGAGAAATGTATTCATTGGATGGGTGAACAGGACCAGGACACCTATGATAAATCAAATCCAGTATTCCAATCTCCCTATCATTTGAGTTATTTTCTCTATGTTATTCTAAGACATTTCTGACGTGTCAAGTTCATCTGTAAGTCTAGCTTAGTGTTATTCAGCCCATCTTCTTTCCATCACATGGTATCAGGAATTAGGAATCTCCAATAGGTGAACTCATATCAATAATTATATTCAGCCTAATCTAAAACCGTTCCTCCATCTTTGGCCATATACACTAAAATTATGTGTTCTCCAAATTACTGCTGATGTGAATTGGTAAAGTCCTACAACCCTTTGATATCTAAGCCTTCTCTTTCTGGATTTCACTTTTTAAGATTTTTTAATGTTTATTTTTGAGAGAGAGAGAGAAACAGTGTGTGTGTGTGTGTGTGTGTGTGTGTGAATGTGTGTGTGAGTGTGAGAGTGGGGGGAAGGGGCAGAGATAAAAGGAGAGAGAATCCCAAGGAGGCTCCACACTGTCAGCACAGAGCCCTTTGTGGGGCTCAAACTCATGAACCGTGATGAGATCATGGCCTGCGCTGAAACCAGGAGTCAGATGCTTAACTGTCTGAGCCACCCAGACACTCCCAGATTTCATTTTTATAATTGGTGTCCTGGAGCTCTTGGTATTCTAATTGTGAATACAAGTCTGCAAATAATTCCAGTTCCCTCTAGCAGCATAACCACTTTATATAAGGGAATAATAGTCACATGTTGTTTCCATAAACCCTATTTATCTTTCTAATAAATCCCGTTCTTCCTTTTATTGTTGGCTGAAGGAGACCAGTAATGCTTTCTGTTGTTTGCAATCAAAAGCATCTTCTAAAATCAAAGAATTTAGAACCAGGAAGTAGGGAGTTACAGAAAATCATGAAAGCCTCCTTGGTGTTACAGGAAGATAATCTAGAAGTTCATGGACAATAACTGAAAGGTAATTAAATTATTATCTTTGGTCACCTGCACTCCAGTACCCAACTGCTATAACAAAATGGGGGGACATTGTTGCCACCACCAGTAAATGATTTGACCAATTCAGTGACTATGTTAGTGTTAGTGTTTTTAACAGAATTAGAAATCTTTAAAAAAAGAGATCATCAGGGGCACCTAGGTTACCCAGTCAGTTAAGCATCCTACTCTTGATATCAGCTCACATCTTGATTTCAGGGTCATGAGTTCAACCCCATGTTGGTTCTACACTGGGTGTGGAGACTACCTCTAAAGAGAGAGAGAGAGAGAGAGAGAGAGAGAGAGAGAGAATTCAAATACCTAAATGTTTGGCTCACAGTATGAACTAAAACCTGGGAACATCTAGTGACTGTTCTGGAAGTGACTATTCCAGTTCTGACTAAAAGAAACTTTCATCTCTAGCAAAACGTAATCCCAAATCAGATTTTCATCACCCCTGGCATGGATTTTTGGGGGGTTTGTCATGGTTTAATGTCCAGTTAGCTAGTTCTCACATGGAAATAAGATTGCAAACAAGTGGTACCAAAAGAATTTGGATGAGAGCAGAGAGAAGGACCCCTTCCAAATAAGTACCCTTGTCCTCAAAAACAGGCTTGGGAAATCAACAGGAATGGAGATCCTTCTGGAGGTTCTAGAACCACAAAGGACCGTAAACATCTTTTAGGAGGAATAATCTGGCCCAAAGACTAAAACCACTGCAGTAAAATACCATTATTGCCATCTAAGCTTGGAATAAATGCTAAAGACATTTTTGTGTTTTAATCAGTTACTTGGGAGGCAAGGAAGAAATCAGAAAAGACTTGATCATGTGCTATGAACTGGCTGCCTTGACATTGGAGAGAATGAAAAACAGGCTCTTCTAGATTCAGTAGTAGAGAGTTGAGAATTTCTCCCTCTTGGGACTGAGGAGTCTCCCCTAGATTGGAAAGGCAATGTTGGAAGGAGCAGCGTCTAAGAAAAGAGGCGGATGAAATTAGAGATATGTTGAGATTGACACGTTTTGAGACATACAATAAAAGAAGATCTGGATACACAGATCTAAAACTCTGAGAGGCCTGGACCAGAAGTATTAATTTGAACATTTTTTTGCATATGTATGTTAAATGAAGCAGTGATCCTGAATGACATTAGTCAGGAAGAGAGTGAAATTAAGAAGATAGGAAGTTCCAGAACTGAGCCTTAAGGAAATGCCTACATTTAAAGGTCAAGACGAGGCTGAATAAGCAAGAAACAAAATAGAAGAATTGGTCAGAGGTGTTGAAAACCAAGAGATTGTTGTGTCACAGAAATCAAGGGAAGAATGTTTCCAAAAGCAGGGAGTGATAAACATTGTTGAATGCGACTGAGAGGTGAAGTCAAATGAAAATTTGAAATTATCTCAGGAATTTATGATATGGAGGACATTGGACACCTTCATTAGAGCTTGTTTTCATGGAGTGACAAGGCTAGAAGCCAGACTGGAGTAGGTTGAGCAATGAGTGGGAGGTGAGGAATTGTGGACAGCTGGTGTCATTAACAACTATTGAGGAAATGTGACTGCAAAGAGAGAGAAGGACAGGGTAGTACCTGGAGCCTGGAGGGAGAGAGGGTTTTAGGTTTTGGGTTTGGGTTTTTTGTTTGTTTCTTTGGTTGGTTGGTTTTGTTTTGGTTTTTGTTTTTTTGTTTTGTCTTATTTTTTGTTTTGTGGGTTTTTGTTTTTTGTTTTGTTTTTTCTTTCTTTTTTGTGTGTTATTTGTTAGTTTGGTCTCTTTAGTTGAAGAAACTTTATCGTGTTTAAAATCAAAAGGAAGAATATAGAAGGCAAGATCAAAATACACAAGAGAAAACAAATAATAAATAGTATAATGTTATGGATAAAGTGAGAGGCTTTAAAGTCCAAAACACAGGTGGTGGGTTAGTCTCCGGCAGGAGGAGAGAGTCCCTCTGTTGTAATGACATGAGACCCTGTGCAGAAGTGTATATTTTGTGTTTGAAATAGACAAGCTGAGGGAGATCTTAACAGTTGGCCGCTGTTTTCTCTGTAAATGAAGAATAGCATCTGCTGGACACGAAGGTGCTAGAGTTGAGTTTTTCAACCTCAGTATTATTGACATTTGGAACCAGACAATTCCGTATTACGTGGGCTTTTCCTGTGCATTATAGGATGTTGAGCGGCACTACCCCAGCCCTGCCCTTCCAGCTGTGACCATCAAAACTGTCTTCAGACACAGTCAAATGTCCCCTAGGGACTGGGGTAGGGGGCAAAAGGATTGGGAGTTACCGAGCTAACGAAAGTAGAAGAAGATGGAGAAGGTCAGAAAGTGTTGTGTAGGGTGGGAAAGTAAATTGACCAAATACACGAGAGAGGCTCGAAGGGCAGTTGTGAGGCCCACTTGAAGTTGGATATGGATCCTGGTGCAACCAGTCTGTCGTACTGGAGTTTTTCTACCAAGGACTGGCAGCTGGGGCACAGGCACTGAAAAAGCAGATGTTTGTGTTCCCCGGGGATTGAGGTTTTTGCCAGAGAAATGTTACAAAAAGACAGAAGGACAAAAGGTTTAGAATATTGGTAGGATATTTATTGAAATTATGAACCGCAGAATCTAAGCAGGTCGTGGGGAAAAGGGCAGATGAAAAAAATTCTCTTCTTAAAGAAGAATGTTGTAATAAGTTTAGGAGCTAGAAATGAAGTTTTGACCTAAACATCTTTAAGATGCACACACACACACACACACACACACACACACACACACACACATTTTTTTCAAAAACAGTTTTACATCATCGCTTCTTCATGTACTAAATGAAGGAAATGAGAATAAATAGAAAATAATATGAGTTCTGGGGGTGCCTGGTTGGCTCAGTCAGTTAAAACCTCTGGTTTTGGCTCTGGTCACAATCTCACGGTTTAGGTTCGAACCCTGAGTGGGGATCTGTGCTGACCATATGGAGTCGGCTTGGGATTCTTCTCTGTCTCACTCTCTCTCTGCCTCTCTCCTCCTCAAAATAAATAAATAAACCTAAATCATCACCATCACCATCATCATCCTCATCATCATGAGTTCCATTTACTTTGTATCCCAATTTCAACATATTGTTTCTCTTTTCAGTTTCTCCTGAACTAGATCTGAAACTGTTGCAATTTTACATTTGCATTTCAAGTTTCCAAGTCCCTTGTTTTGTTACAGGTAATGTTCAAATAGTGAGGCACTTATGAAATGACTAAGGACTCTGTTTTTACTTAAAGATTGGTCACGAAAATGTCTTGAAAAGCTGTTGTAGAGCAGTGCCCAGAATTAAATCTTTATTTTCTAGAAAGCTCGGTAACACCGAAGGGAGAAATGAACAACGGCAAAGTCTATTTTGAGAGGTGGGAAGAACCAATGAGCCAGTTTCTTTTAACTGGATATAGCCTGTGAGGGGTAAAGCAAAGCAAAACAAAACAACAACAGCCAAATAACAACAACCTATTTTGAATTGAACTAAAAGCTTTCAAACAAAGAGGAAAGCAAATCATACCCAAAACTGAAAAGTAGCTACATCTTTTAGTCAACCAAACAGGGTTTGGATCATTTGAATCTACTAAAAAAAAAAAAAAAAGCAGAAGCGGCATGGCAGAACAGACCTCAGCTAAGAAAAGTCCTCTTCGATTAGTGCAGATAATTCTCTCTACATGCCAGATTTCTGTAGCTTGAAAAAGAAATTGCACCTGTTTTACATTTACGTGTTTACATTTTTTATGGTTATTTTTGAGAGAGAGAGAGACAGAGACAGAGACAGAACGCAAGTGGGGGAGGGGCAGAGAGCGAGTGAGACAGAATCCGAAGCAGGCTCCAGGCTCTGAGCTGTCAGCACGGAGCCCAACGAGGGGCTGGAACTCAGCACTGCAAGATTATGACCTGAGCCGCTTAACCGACCAAGCCAGCCAGGCGCCCCTACATCTAGGTGTTTAGAAATTTGTGCCTTTATGTGTGTTTTTTTAATGACAAGGAAAGATACAGAATATATTAAATTTGACTGTCTATGAGGAAGGAAGAATGATTTCTTATTTTCCTTAATATTTTTTCTTTTTTTTTCAAATTTTTACAAAAACATGTCTCTGTACTAAAATAAAATTATTACATTTTAATGATTTGGTATCAAAAGAAAGTAGAGAAACAGGTGGTCCACATAAACAGAAAAATGATAGTGATTAGAAAGAGAAAATCAATGATAAAACCTCTTCCATTTTTCATTTGTTTCCATGTTTTTAAATGAGAAAATTTAGAGGTTTAACAAAAGCATTACACATCTGCCTTCAAGGTCAAGTAGGAAAGAGAGATATTACTCACTACACTACAAATAAAGTTTTTGAAGGCAAGACAGAGAAGGGAGGAAAACCAGAAAAAAATGTTTATTTGAACTTATGAAAGAGAGCACAACTATGCTGCTGTATGAGATAGGTACAAACACGCTGTTATTGGAAGAATTTTCAGTTTTCTTTTTTTTTGTTGGTCCACATCTTCTATATTTTCTGTAGCATGTATTATATTTTTGCTACGAATGTAAAATTATAAAAATACAAAAAACAAAAATCAATTTAAGAGGGAAAAATGTAAGTTTAATGGGAGTATGAATACTGTAAGAAAGCGGAAAAACAGAAAATTTCTTACTATGTCCTGCTTTTTATTATTTCTTGAAGGCGTGGAGCATAATGGTTTTTATTTTGGTAGGATTAAGTGAACATAAAGGAGTCATACATGGATTCTGCTATAAACTTGATAATATGTCCTATTAAATACCCATAATTTCTTTACAAAATAGAATAGTCAGTTCTTCAAAATATTTCAACTTTTTCAGTTAAAGATATTGGAGATGATAGGTAGGTGGATAGATAGAATAGACAGATACAAATTCTATCTCTTTGGTCTACCCGGTGATGACTGTATTGGAATTCTGATACCAGGTTCCCCAAGTGCTTAATAATAATAAACTAATAATAATAAATAACACTATATTAATACTTATTGTAATGACTGTACTTAATCTTGTATTGAATTTAATTAATGTAATATAATGTAATATTGGATTAATCATAACTAACATTTAAATAATATGACATAATTAATATTATTGATTATTAATAGTTGTTATACCTTACAGTGGTATTCTCTTATATGCATATGATATATAATTTGATCCTCACAACAACTCTTTCAATTAGGAGTCGCCATGATTTTACAGAAGAAATTGAGGCTAAGTGTTTAAATAATCCACAGAAATCAGAGCTAGTTTTAAAAATAGGTCTTCTGATTCTTAATCCAAATCCTCTGCCCCTGCATCATTTTGCCTAGTTTAAGCTGTCTACTTGGAGCAAGTTAACTTCTCCCAGAAACGTTTTGGTCACTACAGTGCTGTGAGGTACACTTAACTTAATAGTAATTTTCCATATGTCAAAATATGAATGATATTACTTGTCTATGTTTTACTTAATAGGAAAGAGTGTATACAAGTGATTCATAACTCAAAAACATTCCCTTGGTTTGACTACTCAATAAAAATATGTATTTCTCAAGCTGAGAAATTGTAGTATTTTCCTCTGTGGACTTGAAAATGTTTCTTGACATTATATTCTCTACTTACTACTTTTCAAACTTAAATATTTAATAATACTATTTAGTACCATGTCACTTCATCTTGCTATTTTTATTTTTATTTTTTGCTTAAGGTATTTCATGGTTCTTGAGAAATATTTTTTTATAAGCTAGTTCTGAAAGGAATACATTCTTTTTGTAATAGCTTTATTCACATATAATTCATATATCACAAAAATCACCCATTTAGAGTGTACAATCCAAAATTTTTTGAGACAGAGAGAGAGAGGGAGCATGAGCTGGGGAGGGGCAGAGGGAGAGGGTGAGAGAATCTTAAACAGCCTCCATGGCCAGCATACAGCTCTCCTTGGGGCTTGATCTCACTACTGTAAGATCATCACCTGAGCCGAAATCAAGACTTGGACGCTTAACCAACTGAACCACCCAGGCGCCCCAATTCAATATTTTTTAACATATTCAGAGTCAAGCAAGTGTCATGACAATTGACTTTAGAACCTTTTTATTACCCCCAAAAGAAATCTAATACCCTTTAGTGGTGACCTTCCATTCCTCCAGGACCCCAGTTCAAGACAATCACCAATTTACTTTCTGTCCCTATAGATTTACATGTTCTAGACATTTCTGTAAACGCAACCATACCATATGTGGTCTTTTGTGAATGCAATCTTTAACTTAGCATAAAGTTTTCAGGTTTCATCCATGTTGTAGTATATGTCAGTACTTCATTCCTTTTTATTGCTAAATCATATTTCATTGTATAGATAGATACACTGTATTCTATCAATTTATGGACATTTATATTGTTTATACCTTTGGCTATTATAAATAATGTAATGTTGCTGTGTATTATGAATAGTGCTGTTATGAACAGTTATGGACAGACTTTTATGTACACAGATACTTTCATTTCTCTTGGGTATAGACTTTAGTGCTAGAATTGCTGGTTCATTCGGTAACTCTATATTTACCCTTTTAAAAAGCTGCCAGACTACTTTCCAAAGCAACTGCACCATTTTACTTTCCCACTAGCCAGGTATGTGAATTCAAAATACTTTTGCAAGGAGAGAGAAATGATGATGCTACATACACTTAATAAAATGTACTTAATGGAACATTATATATAGCCTATTAGTTAATTGAAGTTTCACAAATTTACCTTTCCTTTCTTCTTTCAGTAATTTATTCTACTCTATAAACACCTATGGAATAAAAGAAATTTACTTGAGAAAACTGAATTCCTTATAATGGCTACTTTTTTTTTTTTAAGAAGGAGAGGTAGAGAGAATATGAGCAGGGGAGGGGCACTGGAAGAGTGGGGGGTGAAAGAGAAAGACAGAGAGAGAGAATCTTAAGAAGGCACCACAACCAACGTGGAGCCCGACTCGGGGCTCAATCTCACTACTGTGAGATCAGGACCTGAGCCGAAATCAAGAGTCAGATGCTTAACTGACTGAATCATCCAGGCGCCCCTAATGGCTACCTACTTTTAAGAATATTGACATTAATTTTTTTTTAACTTATTTATTTTTGAGAGAGAGACAGACAGAGCACAAGCATGAGCAGGGAAGGGGCAGAGAGAGAGGGAGAGAGAGAATCCCAAGCAGGCTCTGCAATGTCAGCACAGAGCCTGATGAGGGGCTCAAATTCATGAACGATGAGATCATGACTTGAGCTGAAATCGAGAGTTGGGCATTTAACCAACTAAGCCACCCAGGCGCCCCGCAATTAATTTTTTGATAGAGATATATGTGGTTTTCGATATTAAGAATATAAAATGGGCCCTCTGCCCCGTCTACTGCAAGAATGAAGAACATTCTCAGCAATCAGACTGTTGATATTCCAGAAAATGTTGACATCGTGCTGAAGGGACACACTGTTATTGTGAAGGCCCCAAAGGAAACCTGCTAAGGGATGTCAACTACATCAATGTAGAACTCAGTCTCCTTAGAAAGAAAAAGAAGAGGCTCCAAGTTGACAAATGGTGGGGAAATAGGAAAGAACTGGCTACTGTTTGCACTATCCGTAGTCATGCACAGAACATGATCAAGGGTGTTAAACTGGGCTTCACTACAACATGAAGTCTGTGTATGCTCACTTCCCCATCAACATTGTAATTCAGGAGAATGGTTCTCATTGAAATTCAAAATTTCCTGGGATAAAAAATATATCAGCAGGGTTCGGATGAGGCCAGGTGTTGCTTATTCAGTATCTGAGGCCCAGAAAGATGAGTTAATTCTTGAAGGAAATGACATCAAACTTGTATCAAACTCAGCTGCTTTGACACAGCAAGCCACAACAGTTACAAGCAAGGATATCAGAAAATTTTGGGATGGTGTCTCTGTTTCTAAAAAAGGAACAGTCCAAAATGCTGATGAATAAGATCTGAGTTGTCCAGATGATTTTTCAGACTTATTTGTGATATGTTAAAGATGCAACAAAAGCTGTATTAATTTGAGGCTTTTTCTTAAACCCAATATTCTTTACAACTATTTGGCAAGCAAACCATTCAGAAGTAAATTGTAGTGTGCTAAGAACAGTAACAGAAGGAATAGTACAGGAATTTTTTTCCAGTAAAACTTCATGGGATAAGTGGTTTGAATGTGATTTTTGAAGGAATATTAGGGGTATTTCAAGCAAGAGGAATATGGTACCCATGACACTCAACACCACATGGCTGTTCATCGCTGGATATAGAACTTTTGGGGGAGATCCTGAAGGCATCTAATTTTGCAGAGGCATGAATTTGAGTATTTGTGAGGTAGGTGTGCTTGAGTCACTTGTCTGCATACCAGTAACTTTTTGTGAAAAATCAGTTGAGGAGTGGAACAAAGTGATAGGCCTTAGTAAGGTTAATTTGTGTTCATGATAAATGTGGTTGTTGTGTCCAAAATCCTCTTACTCTCTACTTTACCTCAGCTATTTATTCCCATATGCTAGTCCTTGATATTTTTAGAAATTGATAACCCTTCATAATTGCTTAATTCCATGTGCCACACTTTATTTTTTCATGTAAGAAAACATTTTTTATGTTTATTTGTTTTTGAGAGAGAGAGAGAGACAGAGTGCAAGTGGGGGAGGGGGAGAGAGAGAGAGGAAGACACAGAATCCTAGGCAGGCTCCAGGCTCTGAGCTATCAGCACTGAGCTTGATGTGGGGCTCGGACCCACCAACCATGAGATCATGACCTGAGCCAAAGTCAGATGCTTAACCGACTGAGCCACCCAGGCGCCCCACCATGTGCCACACTTTAAATATGTTACCATGCTAGACTATTTTTAATTTAGCAGGGTTGCCCCCCCCCACCCAATTCCTGCAGTCTTCCGCATCTCACTCGATGGAAACCCTAACTCTCTGATTTCTCAGGCAAAATACAACACTACACATTCAATCCATCAGAAAAGTGCACATTCTGCATTCAAAATAAGGTATGTTTAAAGATTTAAAGAAATTTAAAAAAAAGGGGTGCGTCGGTGGTTTGGTCGGTTATGCTTCCCACTTCGGCTCAGGTCGTGATCTCATGTTTCATGAGTTTGAGCCCGGCATAATAAGGCTCTGTGCTGTTGGAGCCTGAGCCGCCTTCAGATTCTGTGTCTCCCTCTCTCTGCCACTCTACTGGTCATGCTCTGTCTCTGTCTCTTTCTCTCTCAAAATAAATCAACATTAAAATTTTTTAAATAAATAAACATTTAAAAAATTAAGAAAAAGAGCAACCACTTGTAATATATAGATCTTATTGAGGATCTCGATTTAAAGTGAACCAACTAGATTGTTTATTTTAACGAATTGATCTTTGATTTGATGATAATGGTTAAGTTTTTAAGAAATATGAGTGAAATGGTCAACTATAGTTTGCTTTGAAATATTTGAAGTGGAGTTGGGGAGGGCATTAGATGGAGTTCTAAATGAAACAGATTACCTATAAATTGATATTTGTTGAAACTGAAAAAAAAAATGGATGGCAAGTTTAGGCACTTGATATTTTAATTTCTTGTTCATTACTGTTCAAGCGACAATAGCATCATAATCGTGGAATTCATTATACACATTTAATATTTGAGAGAAACTGGAAAACCTAACAATCTCAGTGGATGTTCAATAACTATAATCTAAGAGCCAGATTAAGTGTCTCAAACTCAACACATTTTAAGTTTAGTAATTTGTAGAAACCCTATCTGCCAGTTCCAGACCATTAAGTCTAACAGATATATGGGTCACTGATTTGGAATTCTTCCCTTCATTTTTCCTATGTTAATTTCAATATGTCCCTCTCATTCCCACAGGCAGGACCAGCATTAATTGTGCTAAACAAATAGACTACCTGTTGTGCTTTCAGTGGAAGCAATTTGTTCAGATACAACCTGCAACAAAAGATCTGCTTTTACCTTAGCCCCTCATGAATCTATTAATTGCAGAAGAATGCTCCAAGTGAACTTGAAAAATAAGTTCAGTGGACAAAGAACTGTAAGTGAATTCCTATCTGTTTACAGAAACCCAGGGCTAAGACAAAATTCTGCCTTGAAAGACAAAATGAAAAACTGAACACATAGTGCAAACAGCACAATTATTTTGCAATGAAATTGGGAAGCAAAGTGCTGTCGTGTCATAGTTGTAGATCATTTCTCCAAAACAGGAACAAGCACATGTGGTTTCATTTCATTTAATTTCATGAAAAAAATTTTCAATTGGGCAGAATAATGTATTACAACTTTTCTAAGTTTACTTGGCTTTTCTGGAAAAGTGTATGATCTTTTATGGGACAGAGAATGAAGAGGAAAAAATTTTTGAAGAAAAAGTGACTCCTTTTAAAAATGTACCTAATGAATTCAAAACTAAGGAAACATTTTGTATTTTCTCTATCCATAGAAAGAAACTTTTTCCTTTCATTTCACTCAATTGAAATAGTATATGCTCTTCAAGTCATAAAATTCAAACATTTTATATACAAGGACTTCTAAGGGTTATTGTTGGCCTTCTCTGCATAGCCTTTTTGCCCTGAATCTTTGGTTTCCTGATTCTTTGAGCACTAAGCAGTAATATTCTCCTCACTTGGAGACTTTGCCATCATTGACATTTTCTAAAGGCTTTAAAGAACTATAAAGTTAGTTACTTGGCAAATTTTTTGGTCCTATTTATATAGAGAGTGGAGACACATTGTAGGACCCGCTGCCTACCAAACCTGAGACTGTTCCCCCAATTCCTCTAATGGGTATTATTTAAATAGAAGACAGAAGTTAAAAAGTGACAACCATGTGAAGAACCACATAATCCTAAATTTCTTGCTTGCCATGCTTTTCTGGTTTCTTCCTTTTAAGAATCCTCTAGACACTGTTCTTTGACTATCTTGAACATTAATTCCCTTTTTAGGGAAGGAGAAAAATTGAATTAAATTTCTCAAATACCTATTGTGCCAGACACATTAGTTATACCATTTAATCTAAGAGCCACAGCAATGTTACAGATGAAGAATGAGAGATGTAGGAGATAGGTAACTTATCACCCATGGTCATACAACCAAGGACATGCATGTCCTGTATAATAAATTATTCTCTCATTCAAACTTTTGCCAACTTAACTCAGAAAAATTTCTCCCTGTACTTATCTCTTTCAGTCCTTTTGTTAATCAGGTCAAAACAAAACAAAAACAAAAACATCATAAAGGTAATTCTAGTGATACACTTGAAACCAAAAGAAAGCTATATGTATGTAATGAAGGAAAACTCTACTTAAGATCTTCCATCAACCTTTGTGACCTTGAAAGTAGGCTTAGAATCTTTCTGAAATAATCATTCTATCTCCTCTTCTTCCAAATAAATGTTTGTCCTCAGGCTCCAACATTCAAGATAAATAAAACACTTTCTAATTTAATGCTGCTTTGATTACTAGCATTGCCACAGGACTTTTCCAACATTTTATTCTTCCCTAGGGTCTTAGATCTTTGTAGAGTAGACTAGCAACCCAAAGCACCATTTACAACTTTGTTTCTATGGAGAGAAGTGCTTTGAAAATTCCAAAGATCTAATGCACAAATACTTGGTGGAACACAATGTTTTTAAGTTGGGGACTGCTAATATTTATGAAATGAGTGTTCAAAACAAAAACAGATGTTTCAACAGGAACATGCAGGGACAGAGGGGTCTCATTGATTTAGCCTCTTACTGCCCCCTCCCACACATACACAAAGGTGATTGGAGTCCTATAAAAATAATCTATTATACAGATATAATATATAATCTACTATGTAATAATAATCTATTATACTCCAAAGTAAATTGAGGAGTGGGAGAAAAAGAACCAGGGTATAACTGTAGCCCTTCACATGACCGCAAATGTTACTGACACTTTACTTTAAAACTTTGGTTAGTTCCTATCTTAATAAACTTCCTGTAAAATTCAGAGCTGCCCAATGAAGTATTGAAAATTAAAGATTAATATTAACAATGAACTATTTTTTTTACATGTTACATTTTGTTTTTTTAGAAATAAAGGCCAAAACCTACTGTGACATGAAATTTGAAGATAATTAGAAAATCAGCAACAATAAGATTGTATCAGAAATCTAACATGTTGGACAATTTCAGTAGTTAAATGCTACCCGTATATATGAAGTGCATTTCTTTTGTCATATTACTTTTTATTTTTAAATCAAAGAAAAAATTTCAAAAGGATTCTTCCATAAACTTCTACATAGTACCTTCTGGAAACTCCCTACTAAGAAATACTTTTGCACTTTAATTTTCTGGGATTTGAAACTTGAAAAAAATATTCATTCACCGCAGTTTTAATAAAAATATTATCACTTTTCCCCCCTATAGCCCTGTTTATAATTATTACTACATATAATTTTAGGCACGTTAATATAAGAGTTAAATGTACCCCTTGTTAAATATTATTTTAAAAACAGACAAATCCAAGCAGCCAAATAAATTGGGGATTTCTTTGCGCCTTGGGGGGTGTCTCTAACCAAAACCAGGTTTTAAAAAAATTAATTGATTGAAAAGATTTTATCTTGACACACAAAAATTTACAATTTACAAAAAAAGATACAGAGATATAAGCATTGAAAAAGGAAAAAGTAAGAATTAGGTTTGCAGGCAAACCTGAAAAAAGTACAAGGGACACATAACTTCAGTACTAGCTCATCAAATTGGAAAACACAGCAAGAATTTAAACAGAAAAACCACACAGAATCACTAAGGTTGCTAAGTTCCCATTAGACTACTCATAACAACAACAACAAAAAACAGCAACTTTATCACAATCATTGTATTCACAAAGATCATGACATATCTTCAGGTAGATGAGGTGGGCGAGTATGGATTTATTGGACACAGTCAAGGTTATATTATCTGGGGACCAGAACCATAACCTGTATTTTTACTTTTTGCCTTATCCCAACATATAAAACATTGTTTTCCACCTGTACAATGAGAAGTGTTTATGGTATTGAAATCAGAGCAAAGTGTCAGATTTTGCTTCAACAAAATGCAATTTCTAATTTATTGACCATCCTGCATTCCTCCTTTACCATGAACACACAGGACTTTGTGTGGTTATTTTAAAGGGTTTTACTAGGTTAGTTTCTATTTAAATTGGTATGTCTCTTTAAATACTGTCTGATTTTTTTTTTAACCTGCTATAGCCCAAATATGAGCACTCCCACATATTTCTCATCCTACCTAACACAGACTGGCCCCATTTAAAACATATCCTATAATCAACCACTTATGCTATTTTCTTATTTAACAAATCATTAAAGCCAGGCTTCACTCATAATAAATCTCTGTTTTATAAGAAATACAGGTATTAATAAAGTAATCTTAAAGTAACCTTCATAAAGGGAAACAGAAATAAACAGAGCAGTCACTTCAAACACAATATAGATAAATCAAATTTAAAATTTTTAGGAAAAAAATAATCTTTAAGACCATATGCTAAATTTTGAATAGTTCCACAATTTCAATGGGTTAGTTGCCCAAACTGTTTGGTGTTGAAATTGAAGAACACCAAAAGTAGAATTAAGTCTGTAACCCCCTTCCAGTACCATTTATTTTAAACATGCACTGAAAAGTAGTTTTTATTACCTTTCTGGAATATTTAATAATACTAATTTTAAATTAAAGTTTCTAAATATTTTTGTGGCTATAAGAAATAGTTCCATTCCTAAAACATAATAATTAAAATAATAAGTCATTCCGGAAAAGATGATCACAAAGGGATTGGCGTTTAGGATACTAACCCTAATTATTATCTATCTATCCATGAGGTACTGAACTTTAAAGCTGTTGAAAATAAGCAATATTATTTCACACTGATTCCAACTCTTCAGTCTATCCACAACTAGCAAATGTAGTTTGAAACAAAAATTACTATTCCATCATTTAATTTTTAAAACATCGTTGTTTTCTTTTTCAGTCCTTCTAAACTTTGTTACCCTGCTTGGATATGCTGCACTCTTCTGGGCGTAGAATTTCACAGCAGTTCTCAGAATAACTAAAGCCATAGGTCGGTTTTATCAAACAACAACTTCCCATCAACAGAAACAGTGGGCATGTCACTCATTTTACTCAAAATAAAGACACAACAAATAGTGATGGTTAAAATGAACAGTTAGATGAAAACTGTAATGAGACTTTTTATATTTTCTTATGCAGTCTAACACCTGAAACAACGGTACTGTGGGCACCTTCCTGTAAATTGCCAGCTGTTTCCTTTGTTTTTAGGCAAGCAGAAACAGAGCTAGTCACGCTTCCAGAAAAGGGGGAGGCATAGGATAAGGCTGCTTCAAACTAGCTTTCAGAAATGAGAAGTCAGTAGTCAACTTTTTCCTCTCTGATAACCCTTCGTTTGCAGAGTAACGGGGAAATTACAAACACATTTTGGAAAATAACGCTGTCTTGAAAACCATCTCTATTGGACCAAGTCCTTACTTCCCTGGAAGTAGTCACAGCCAAGACTTAATTTCAACACAGTGTTGAAATTTATTACTTGAAGCTATGGCATAAAGCTGTCTTCTTTAAATGGAAAATTTGACTAACTTCTATGAGGTAAATGAATTTTGAAAGTGGGAGTGGGTGGAGGAGGTACACAACTTTTTTTCTTTATGTGGGAGGGGGAAGGATGCAGACGAAGCATCCTGAGCAACCACAAAACGATGAGTCTCTTAGGACGCTAAAGGATGTTGGACCACAGAGCTCAAATGCTCTCGGATCACAGCTCCTCGGCGAGGGACTTTTGGTTTGACTGCCACCGGGCACCGGGGGAATCCCCGCCTTGGGTAAAAAGAGGGAACTGGAGAAAAGACACGTTCTGAACAACCCGGCGTCGGACGATTCTCCGCGAGACGTGGCCTTCCCGGGACCCCTCGGAGCGGGCCTGGCGTGGCCCGGGGGGGCGGGTCCGAGGGCCGGCAGGGAGGTCCTGCGTCAGTCCGGGCGCCTCCCCGGCCACTCGAGGCCAAGGAGCCCCTGCGACCCGGGCCCGAGGACCGCGCGGGATACACTCCCCGACCCCGAAACCCCTCTCTCCCCACCCGCTTCCCTGCGCCCCGGGCCTCCGGCGCGGGTCTGGACGGCCAGCCAGCCGCAACTCCCGCCAGCCTCGCGCCTCCCAGACCCGCGACCTCCCCGCCCCCGGCCGGGCCCCCGCGAGGCTGTGCTTCCCGTAAACTCCCCGCCCCGCGCGGCCCCCTCCCCGCCTCGGCCCCGCCCCCGCGGGACCCTGAGCGGTGCGTGATTGGCCCGGCCGCGCCATCACTCTCCGGACGCGTCACCGCCCTCGTTTCCGAAAGCCCGGAGACCGGCAGTGGTATTAGTGCTCGCGGGGCCGCGGTGGAGGGCGTCGTGCAGCCCTGCTCGCTCCTACTCGCCCGCGGGTCGGCGCGCTAGCCCTGCCGAGCCGCGACCGGGGCTGCGGGGTGGCCGGGCTGCGCGCTCCGCCGCCGCCGGGGAAGCAGAGGCAGCTCGTCCCAGCTCCGAGATGGGGAGCTGGCGAAGTTGACGAGCCCCCCGACCCGCGCTGCGTCCCTCCTGCCCAGAGGCGCGCTGCCCTCTCCAGGAGGTGCCCGCACGCGGCCCTGCTCCAGGTGTGCGCAGGACACCCCGCCCCCCGGGACCCGAAAACTTCCCCCCAAGTCCAAAGAGGGAGCTCTGAGGGCGGTGCCCGGAGCCGGACTCCCCACTCCGCGCTGGGGGAGCTGTCCTGGCGGCTCGCACGGCCGTCGGAGGGCGGAGACCCTCTGGAAACTTTATCACCATCATCGTAATTACCACATTTTACTGTTTCTCTCCCCGCAGGGGCTGCAGCCAGCGGTCTGTCGCGCGTGCTTGTTTGCCAAAGGAGCTGCCCCTGGGAGAAGACCCACGGAAGAGTTGCTTCCCCGGCGCATACCTGCAGCCCAGCCCAGGGGCTCGGGCGGCCTGGATGCGCAGGACCCAGCCCCGCAGCCGCTGACGCCGGGCGGCGGCGAAGTTTGGCTGCTGAGCGGCGCGGCGCAGGGCCACTGGACAGCGGGCACCCCGGCGGCCGCGGCGGCTGGAGGGATGCCGGTGGGGGGCCTGTTGCCGCTCTTCAGCAGCCCGGCGGGCGGCGGCCTGGGCGGCGGCCTGGGCGGGGGGCTCGGCGGCGGCGGCAGCGGCGGCAGGAAGGCATCCGGCCCCGCCGCCTTCCGCCTGACGGAGAAGTTCGTGCTGCTGCTGGTGTTCAGCGCCTTCATCACGCTCTGCTTCGGGGCGATCTTCTTCCTGCCCGACTCCTCCAAGCTGCTCAGCGGGGTCCTGTTCCACTCCAGCCCCGCCCTGCAGCCGGCCGCAGACCACAAGTCCGGGCCTGGGGCGCGCGCCGAGGACGCGGCAGATGGGCGAGCCAGGCGCGGCGAGGAGGGCGCGCCCGGGGACCCGGCGGCCGCCCTGGAGGACAACTTGGCCAGGATCCGCGAAAACCACGAGCGGGCTCTCAGGGAAGCCAAGGAGACCCTGCAGAAGCTGCCCGAGGAGATCCAAAGAGACATCCTGCTGGAGAAGGAGAAGGTGGCCCAGGACCAGCTGCGTGACAAGGCGGTGTTCAGGAGGCTGCCCCCGGTGGACTTCGTGCCCCCGATCGGGGCGGTTGGCCGGGAGCCGGCCGACGCAGCCATCCGCGAGAAGAGGGCAAAGATCAAAGAGGTGAGTGCACCGTACTGGGAACCCCTCCTGCCTGGCAGCGTTTTTCTGGGAGAAAAGACAAACCTTTGAAACTCTTAAGACTGTAACATTACAGTGTAAGAGGACATAGAGGTTTTTCGCTTCCACCAGGTGCAATGTCAAAGGCTCTTTCGTTTTCCTTTTTTCGTGATCGTAGTACATGTAGCCAGTTACGATATGAGGTTGAATCCCGTTGCTTTTAACTTGCATGCTCTGGTAAGCATAAGCCACGAGAGGTACGTATTACATACATGGGCAGGTGGTGTGCAAACGTCGTCTTTCACTGGCCACTACACGGTTAATCGTCCCTGCAAACTGACAGCGAAGGTCCCAAACAGCCCCAAAATAAGGCTCGGACATGGCTTGAAATAAATGCAAAGCATCAATCGCGCAGGATAACAGAGTTCTAACAGCAAGCCAGCACACCCTGGTGTGGCCTTATTCTGCCAGGTGGCATCCTGTGTATACTTACAGACTATAAAGGTGAAACTTGAGAACTCCCTATAACAGGGGACATGCTGTTGTTTACACTTTAAAAAAAAATGAAACATTTAAAGAGCCAGCCTATTGTCTCTTCTTGCATTTTTAATGTAGCCAGAAAAAGAGTATTTTATGTGATGCAACAGGTTTGCCTCCACAGTAGCACAGAGATGACAAAGTTAATCCAGGACAAACATGGACTTTGATAAGTCTTTCATAATTTCTTTCTCGTACTTGTAACGTATGGTTACTTCACTGGCTTAAAGCTGAAGGGGACCTTAAAAGTCATTTAGGGCTGTCAATTTAAAGATGAAAGTTGAGAAGCCCAAAAGCCCCAGAACCAGTTAGTGACCAAGTCAGGACTTGAAGCCCCGTCACTGTCACCAGTCAGCAGGCTCTTTGTGGACATGCTTCCTTCCATGGCTACTCCCCTGTGTAAAACTGTGCCCGCCTGGATTCTTACACAATCCAAGAGCTGTAGGAACCATATTAAAGCATTTCATCCCAAATCATTCTAAAATGCATTATGAGGGGAAGTAATGTTGTTATCATTTAAAAAATTCCACAGTCTCTGAAAATAAATTTTGTGTTTTGATATTGTGTGGGTAATCAGGAAAGGAAGCATCCTCATTCCCCCACTTTCAGAGAATAAACAGAATGTTCGAGTTGGTGAAGAGGTATTTAGCGTGAGTGACTACAGAACAGAGGCAGCTGGATTGTCACAGGATTTATGACCTTAACTATAAGACCAGGTGAATTTGGTTAAGCTGTAATTGAGCAAGTTAAAGTGGATTTGAATCCCTTTCAGTTTACCCTAGGCACGAGGAGGGTGCCTTCTTCCTTTTGTGCAGGTAGCTTCCTTCAACAGCCCATCAGCGTTTCTACTTTGGGACTCTTCCTTAGGCATAGAACCCCAGACTTGAGGGAAAGGATTTTATGCACCTGGACAACTTCTGTCGTGCAGATTCCCTTCTCTGGGAAGCCCTTCAATCCTGCCAGGGCTACCAAAGCAGGAAAATGGGGGGAAAAGCTTTACTTCTCACCAGTCTCCCTCTCCTCTTCATCTCCCATCCTTAAAAATCTCCAAATGAAACCTGTATGTAAATTAACCCCAAATCTGTATGTTTACGTTTCCCTTAGGTTTAAAACAGTGTAATTCACATGTTTCACGCCTTTAAATTCCTATGAGCTGCCACTTAGTGCAGATCACAGTTGTCCAAAGAAATTATTTCAAATACTAAAGATGCATGGAAGTTAAAAAGTGATTGGTACTGACCAATAGCGATTAAAAGTGCATTTAGAGCAGAAGCAGTGGGAATTCAGGACAGCATATTAACAGTATGCGTATCTGCCCGTATTAGATCCATGTTCTCTGTCTCTCTAAATCAAAAGGTCTTAATTAGCCTTATAAGGAAAATTTATGTAGCCTTCTGTGTCTGTGTGGTGCTAACATCTTAGCAGTTAGATGTTTTGAAACTGCCCAGTCTTGCATAAAGTGGTGGAACTAAATGTGTTCTTTAAAATTCCATGTTGCCGTGAAAACCCAAAAAAGCTGACATAATTAGCTTCAGTGTTTAGTCAAAACTAATGGGAAGAAATGGATTATGGTTTTTCATCTGATTAGTTCAGGCAGATGTGCTCCTTTGTAAACCACTCCCCCCCGCCCCCCCCAAAAAGTAACTCATGCCATTCTGAAACTGTGCTGAAAATGTTCAGGTTTAGAGGGGAAAGAGTGGTTATCCATTGTGAATAGAGTGAGTACCCTGCACTTTAACTTCACACTTTTAGAGTCTGTTTCTGGCACCACCGTGGACATTTGTCATGGACCAGTGGATCTTTGCCTTGGTTTTGATCTTTGTTGTTCCTGTATTTTCTAGTTTTCTTTATATACTTAGGTTCTCTATCACACCCGAATGTACTAACAGTTTTATAGCTAAAATTTAGAAGGTATAGGCAAGTCTAATATGTTGAGAGCGTAGACTATAATTTCTGAGCCAAACATTTATTTTGTAAATTTGGTTTAAAGGCAGCGAATACTGTTTTTATACTGCCAACACAATTGTTACTGGCACTTTGGTAAATTTTTAACAAATTTGTGCCACGAGCAGACAGCCATAATTTCAAATAGGATATTGCCTAGCACCCTTTACAAAAAGGCATTATATGCTGTTCAATACTAATTTGACGGATGGTAAATCTTTGACGTAAAACTTAAAATTGAAACCAAGATACCCACCCCCCCCCCAAACAACTTTGTAAACCAACTCTGGAATTTCCCTGAATTTTATAATACATAATACATATTTTCATGAGTTTGATCTTTTTAAAATTGTACTCAGGTTGTGCTTAATGTAAAAAGCAGTGTTAAAATAATAAAGTACAGAAGTTAAAATAGCACCATGGAATTTTTAGAAGAATAGTTTCTCTTCTACCTTGACCCTTTTTTTTTTTTTAATTGGGAAGCTCTTTTCCTATTTTGTTTTGTTTTGTTTTATTGAGTCTATACAAAGAAGTTGCACTGTCCTTTAGGATTAGAGCCGTATTCCTAATTTAGAGGATGAATAATTTCATTTTTCATCTATTGGAATTATGGAGAGTCCTTGAGTAATAGGGGCTGAAGACAGTTAAGTTGTCAGAGGGATTCCTCCTTTCTCAGACTGGAATCTCCAGCTGGAATCTCCACCAACCTAAATGGGGTAGGGATGAAGGGGCTGACAGTCAACTTTGGGTCTATCAGGTAAGGCTTTAGGACTGGTTAGCCATGGGTCACAGTTGTCTCTAGGCTTCTCAAAGCAGTCTTTAGTTTTTTATTCCAGACCTGTTTATATGATCATAAGTTTAAAGAAAATGTTCATATTGATAGCTAATGGTTAAATACATATTTTTATGCCTTAGTTTAGTCTTACGCTGTTCTTGAGTCTATAAGTCAGCTATTGACGATCAACCCCTTTTTATTAAAGATCAGATGTAGGAATAATCTACCTTGACAGACTAATACTTTTATTCTGAAACTCAGCTTTACAGTTTATTTGTATGGGTAGTTCTGATGTGGAAAATAATATTTGCATAATACTAAAAGTCACAATTTGAAGACCTGACTCCAGAGGAACTGAAATACTCTCAGGTTACCTCACCTATCCTGCTCATCCTGGTCTGAAACGCACTTGGTATTAACAATGGGCAAATGCCAGATTCCCCCACTCTTAGGTCTTTCCCCAGAGCAGGTAGGTCATAGAATGTTAATAAAATCTTTTTTTTCTCTTTAAATAATGAATAGATGAATAAATTCAAATTTCAATGGTCTAAGTACTAGAGTAGATGCTGACTGTTGAATATTAATACATGAAAGCAAGAAAAGACTGTGAATGGATAATCAATTACGTTCAGCTTAATTTTCTGGAAGCTGTTGATAATTTGAGAGGAGTATTCTGTCTTCCTCTTTAAACTAGGCCTGGGAACCTAGTTAAGGGTATGAAAAGTGGTTAAAAAGTGCATTTTCAAGTCAATGCTTCTGTATGTCTTCGGTGAGCTGGTAAAATAAACCATCCTAAGAAATATATCTTAGTATTTCACATATGCCTTTGTATGACATCTGAATTTTTGGATTTCAGTGGAGAGCTTACATATTTGTATTGAATTATTCCATTAACTATGGTAGTACAAATTCTTCATTAAGGAGAGTTTAAAGCATGTGTCTCAATGTCAGAGAAGAGGAATACCCACAGACCAGTATGAGTGATGAGGGATAAATATACATGGGTAGATCAGCACTACATTGGAACCTGATTATACCCTCTGGCCCAATAGAGAACCTGTGGCCTTTTAAGTTCTTTATGGTTCTACAAAACCATAAAAATGTATGTGTTTGTCAAAGATGAGTTTTGAATGGTCAAATAGGAGCATCTACCTGGTGGACTCCAGAGATAGTATGAAATGCTTGACCCTAGGGGCGCCTGGGTGGCTCAGTCGGTTGGGTGTCCGACTTCAGCTCAGGTCACGATCTCGCGGTTTGTGAGTTCGAGCCCCGCGTCGGGCTCTGGGCTGATGGCTCAGAGCCTGGAGCCTGCTTCCGATTCTGTGTCTCCCTCACTCTCTGCCCCTCCCCCGTTCATGCTCTGTGTCTCTCTGTCTCAAAAATAAATAAACGTTAAAAAAAAAAAAAAAATTTTAGAAATGCTTGACCCTAAGCAGATCTACATGGTAAAGGAGAAACCAGCATTTGGTAGTTTAAGGAAGAGATTCTTTCTTTGGGGAAACCAAGTCATGACTTTTCCCTCAGTTCTTAGCCTACTGTCTTGTTTAGTGTTAAGTAATTGAACTACCTCTAACTAACCACGCCCCAACCCCTTTACCCCCACTCCCAAACCTGTTTAAAGATCGTTTACGCAAACTATGCAAATTTTTTTTCTGTTACTAACAATATGCCGTAAAAATGATAACTCTCTGATTTTTAAAAGTAAATATATTCTCTGAGCCATAAAGTGTTCATTCATCTGTATGAATCCTTAAAGATAGCTCAGCTTATTCATTTTACAGTAGATGAAACTGAGACGCAAAGATTCTTCTGGAAATCACATTAGAGTTGAGGATGGAAGAAGCCCTATCTCAACATGCTCACTGTCTTACCGTGGTTTGCCTCCTAAATCAAATGCCACTGACGTGTATAAATGGACTGGCCATATTCATTATTTGAAGGACTTAATGTAGGATGAGTACAAAACACAATTCTGCAGTATTATAAATCTGAGTTTATATTAGTTAAGTTACATGAACTGTAGTCATTGTTTTTTAAATCTTATTAGCGGCATGATTTAGAAGACCTCTTCTTTTTAAAGCCACTCAGGAAAAGTTTGATGCGACATTTTTTTCTCTTTGTAAAGATCTGTGGGAAGCCGAGGCATTTGTAATCATTCAGTTGGACATTCTTTACAAAGAGAGGTGGGGAAGCAAAAGAGAAGAGAGACAGCTTAGAGAAAAGAAGTGTGACTGTGTGGGGGAGTGCTTTCAAACTATAAATGTGCATATTCTTTTGACATTGCATCATGTGTAACAGAAGAATTGATAGCTGGCCTGCAGGACTGTATTTTTCAAAAAAGTAGACATACATGTAAACATTACACCACTATGGGTTCTATATTGTGGGAGCACAGTTCTCTTTACCCAAGTAGGTCCTGAAGAGTCTCCAGATGCCCTTGCCTGTTCCTGCTCCAACCACTTGCAGTGCTGTGGTGGTGAGAAGGGCTGGTCTGGAGGCAGATGACCTGAGCCTGAATCTCTTCCATTTCCAGCTCTTTGACTTTAAAGCAGTTACAGTTTAATCTTTCTGAGCTTCACTTTTCTCATTTGTAAAATGAAGATAATAATGGCACCCATTTTGTTGGATCAGAGGTCTCAAATGAGATCATCCACACTGAACACTTCGAATGATATTCAGCATGCCAGGTGTGTGTATGATAAATGCCACTTGATATTATTATTATTAGTCGCTACCTAAAGCTATCAATCTAAGATTACATTGTTTCATACTGTTTAGTAAATCAGGAAGTGGATAATGAAGTTTCAAAAAGTTACCAAAAACAGTTCAAATTAAGTTTAGTGCTTAAAAGGATACATTTCCAGCTCATCAAGATGATCTTTCCAGACAGCTATGATTTTACTGTGTTACTGTCAACTCTGATTTTCTCAGATTCCTTCCGAATTCCAAAAAAACTTCAGGTATCTTTAAAATGATAGACTTCTTCAGCTTCTGTACTTCAAGTATTTGTTAAAGAATTAGTTTCTTTCTCATAGTCAAATGTGCTTATTGCTGAACTGCCATCTTCTCAGAGCCATCACAGTCCTTGAGTTACCTCTTAGGCATTGAAACTGTTCCCTGAAATAGATTGAGTTAAGTGTGTTTTAACCAGTTTTACCTTTGGAGGAATGTTTTTAAGAAATGAGAAGAAAATTATTTTAGACTTGACAGAAATTTACTTCATCATGATCAATGCTATAATCAGAGCTCAGTCTATCCCCTAACAATGAAAATTCACATAAAGCATTTATACTTTATAACTCAAAGGTTTTGCCCTTCTTTGAGAGCCATGAATTGAGATTTATTAGGGTTTCTGGCCCAGAAAGACCTCTGAGATCCTGAAGCCCAGTACTCATTTTCCATGAGACACAGGGCCCAGCGAGCTGTGACTTCCTGAAATTCCCCCCAGTGCACTAAAGTCAGAGCTGGGAACTGCGTCTTAGCCTGAAGGCCCCACTCCGCCTGTGATTTCTTGACTCTTATGAGATCATATGTTTTGGAGGCTGGCTGGCCTGGCCCTCCCTCCTCCTCAGCCCTGAATGGCAGACCAGCAGTGAGAAGCCCCACTGAGACCATCCGAGAAGGGCAGGAACATCTTTGCTTGGTAAGGTATTGCCTGAGAAAGCGATGCTGACTAATTCCTTTGCTCCAAAGAAGGGGGCAGCACTGCCCTACTCCCACTGGGTCCTGACACAGACTTCTGTGATCATTAGGTACTTGAAAGAAAACCAGATGAGATTAAGGCTTAAGAGCATTTAAAAGGCGCAGCCCTCCTTTCCATCTTGAATACTCTGGCAGTTGCTTTAGGTACATTAATGCCCAGGAGTCGAGCAGATAATCCAGAACAGAGATAATAAAATTAAAAGGCCTGCTATCCTTTGTAGTCACTTGTCTTTTGTAACTAGAATGCCTGCCTCCATCAAGTCCTTTTTTTCAGTCCATTTGTGTCCCGGTTCTTAAGCTTATCAAAGGCCCGGTTCCTGATTTGCCTCACTGCTTTCCCATCACTCTTGCTCTGCATCTGTTCATTTAGTGACAGGCCATACTATACTAACTTTCCTTTGCACTTCTTCACACTTTGGTATGTGGGTCCCCCACTGGGTTGTCCTGTCCCCAGTCCTTAGTTCGGTGAGGGCACTTGGGGTGTGAGAGGAGGCATGGAAGAGAGGGATGAGGACATGAAGAAGCACACCAGCTTCCTCTGGGGGGGTCTAATAACAGCATGCCATATGCTGACACCCTCTTTGCTACAGACTAGCAGGGATACCTGTTTGCCGAGGGTGTGGGTTTATGAGGAAGGGTGTGGCCAAGAGGCATGTAAACAGTCTGTGAACTGATGCAGAGGGAACTTAAGCCATGCAAAGTCCATGAGCTATTGCTGGAATCTACCTACCAAGTCCTTTCTCACTGAATGGTCTTTTCAAAGTCCTATGAGGAGCGCTTGATTTTTCTAAGGGTCCAGAAGGTCCAGAGACAGGGGGCCAGGGCTCATGATCCCTGCTGTGGGTAGCCATGTCCAAATTCCCTGAGCTGATGTTTGGGCATGACTGTCTGACCCTAGTTCCCCTTTCACAACAGTATGTGCTGGAACTGTGTAAAGTGTGTGTTTCCTCACTGACTCTCTGTCAGGGCATAAGGCTAAAGGACAGCCCTGTGGAATGATTAAGGAAGCGCAGGGGTGTGTTCCCAGTCTCGAAATCTCATTCCCAGCTGCCTGAAATTTTGCCATCAGTGCCTCCCTTTCATAGATGTATTGCTTCTTAAAGGCCGCTGTTAAAAGTATATCACTCAAGTTGCCCAGCAGAAATTATTATACTTTGAGATTTGTCTTAGCAAGGGCGAGAATAGGTTTGTAGAAGAAGGAAATATCTTTCATTGTCTTATTTCATTACAAACTAATGCTGGCCAGGGGTGGGTGGTAGTGGGGAGAACATTTAGAAGTACACAGGAATAGAAAAAGGAAAAAAAATATCCTTCACAGTCCTATCATTTAGTCACAGGTAATATCAACACTACTTCACCCCAATATATAGGGTTTTTTTCCCCCACAGTTATAACTGTGTCATTTTATGATAATATAATATATGTAATTGAAGTATCATAGTTTGTTTAACCATTCCCTTGGATCTGAACATTTAGATTATTTCCAGTTTTTATTTTCATATAAAAAATGCCGAGATAAACACCTTTCTCCATTAAGTTTCCGTATCATTTTTTATTGCTCTAACCCCCCATAAGTAGGATTTCCCCTTGAATTCCTAGAAGAGGAAATGAATGGATCAAGGGATCATAGTACATTTTGAGGGCTATTTTCCAAAAAGAATTTATGCTTCCACTTGTAATATAGTGACTGTAGTCTACTGAATCTTTGTAAATTTCATAGGTGATGAAACAGTATCTTTTATATTTAATTTGCGTTCCTTTGAGCAACAATTTCTTCTGTGTTGGTTGACTAGTTGCATTTCCTCATTGTGAGTTGGATAGAACAAGGAAGTTATTAAAGGACAGGATTTAGGGAAAAGGCAAAGCCTGGAAGCCCAAGGAGTGGGGTGTCCATCAGAGAAGGTGGATCTAACAAGCTGGCTGGTTAGACATGGGCTCCCAAAGGAGGCAAGGTCCTGTAAGGTGATAGACAGCATTTTATTTAAAACAACAAAAAACAAAACATACAAAAAAACTTACAATAATATTTGCTTCCTCCCTGAGTTGGACCCTTAGAATAAAAAAGTATTCTTTATCGATAGGGGTACTTACCAAGAACCTTGGAACAGTCTGCTTTTCCGCAGCTAAGACCCAGCCAGCTTCCATCAGCTCATCTTCATTGTTAAGTTCTAGTTGGGCTTTTGCATCAGATATTTGAGGAAAGTATTGGCCTCTTTAAAGATCTGGGGAAGGAGGGAGACATCCTTCTCCTTCTAGAATCATCAGGATGGATGATGAGGCGCCTGGGTGGCTCAGTCGGTTAAGCGTCCAACTTCAGCTCAGGTCACAATCTCGCAGTCCGTGAGTTCGAGCCCCGCGTCAGGCTCTGGGCTGATGGCTCGGAGCCTGGATCCTGTTTCCGATTCTGTGTCTCCCTCTCTCTCTGCCCCTCCCCTGTTCATGCTCTGTCTCTGTCTCAAAAATAAATAAATGTTAAAAAAAATTAAAAAAAAATAGAATCATCAGGATGGTTTCTTAATATTTTAAGATTATAGTTGAAGATCAAAAATAGTCCAAATAGAATTTCAGAAGTGATTTTAGTGATGCCAGAAAATGGCAAGTCTTAACAAAGCTGATTTCTTACAGAAGAAAAATTATGCTATTTATTTTACAGGTATTTAATGTTTTAAATATGATAAATATGCATTTTGTGTAAGGTATTTTGAGAGTGCAAGAAAAGCATGATTTGCTTATGAAATTTGGGCTTTTTGTTTTTTGCTACTCCTTCAAATAACGTGCTTTTAGTCATGCGTTTTTAAGATAGTGAGGAGCTGCACATTTCAAGATGTATTTTTACTCTGACCTTGGTTAATTCATAAAAGTCTGCCAAACGCCAGAACTGTTTCAATTTGGCTCTGAGACTGCGTTAACATGGTGAATAACAATTGACATAAATGTACTATATTATTTTTATAAATTGTGGTTTAAGATGATAGTAATTTTAGAATGTTTAGGATGCTGTTCTCCGAGACATGTTATTTTTGTAGTCAACTAGCAGTGTTGAATGTTATGATGTATCTAGTCAACTACAGGTTTTCATCTCATAATTAGAAATGTTTCAACAGTCCATACTGTGTCCTCAGGAGTTATTAGCCCGAGTCAGCAATTTTATAAGGCATTCTTATTAAGTGTAAAAGGACCTCTACTTAGTAATTGGCGTGTATTTAATACATTGTGTATATTTACTCATATTAAGCATTTTGGTTAGTCTTCATTATTTAATCCTCCTAGGGATTACTTAACTTTGGATATGTGATGAAGAACTTATTAGCTTAAAAAAAACAACAAAAAGGAAGCTGGGTGGGGTGGGCAATTTGAGGAGCATAAAAAATGAAGATGATTTATTAACTACTGCTTTAAGCTGTTTTAGCAGTTAGGGTGAATAAAAATTATGATTTAGTAAGTGGTCTATCAATAATAAGATGAAGCCATAGCATAGGTTAGAAGTACTTTCTCTTACTCCAAGAGAACTGTGATGTTGGCTCTTCATTGTTGTGAATTGGTTCCAGGACTAACATGTTGAGAGCGGGACAGAGCTTCCCCCTTATGTACCTAATGGGTCAGCTAACTCTGGGTCTTGCCCATAATAGGACTCCGTAAATATTTGTTGAATGAATGTGCTTATTTAAGCAAACATACCAAGAGGAGTTACTCAAGTGTGACACACCTACCCCCACTTTAATTTTTTTTTTTTCACATTTATTTATTTTTGAGAGACAGAGCACAAGCGGGGGAGGGGCAGAGGGAGAAGGAGACACAGGATCCGAAGCAGGCTCCAGGCTCTGGGCTTGAACTCACAAACCGTGAGATCACGACCTGAGCCGAAGTCGGATGCTTTACTGACTGAGCCACCCAGGCGCCCCTACCCCCACTTTATATAATCACATAATCCAAAAATGGTGTCCACTCATCTTTGAAGCCCCTTCTATGAATCATCATAGGCTACAAACCATTGTCTTTTGAGGGAAAGCTTGATACTTTTTAACAGTCAAAAGTCATTCATAATCAGATCTAGTGAATAGAAATTAATCAATGTAGGAAATACCTTTAACCATTTTAAAGTTTTTTTCACAATCATTTATAAAACGAAAACCTGTATTCATTTTCTTATATGATTCATAAACTGGCTGTGAAGATTTTTCATAAAAAATCTTTTGACCGGATGTAACAGTGCTGAAATCAATGTAGATACTTGTGAGATATTTTTGGAAGTCAATACTTAATTGAATATAAAAGTTTGTGTTTGTTTAAAAGTTAGTCTGCTTTATGTTTACATTCAGTATTTTATTTTTCAGGTATGTGACTTTTAAATTAGGTAGGGTCCTCATTCATTTCTATTCATTATTATCTAGAGTTGTGGACTACATTTATGAAGAGTTGTCATTTTTCTTAGATTTCAATTTTATACATGAGACACCTAATTAAAGTTGGTTTGGGTGTCCCCCTTCCTGCTGCTCCTGCCAGCAAATATTTTTGAGACAATGATGTTTTTATAAGTAATGTTTACAGTACCACCCTGAAATGAAAAGTAATAGGTTAGGGGTTATTTTCCACTAGAGAAATTAGAATTTAATAAACATTTCTCTGTAAGAAGGTGTGATATTTTGCAAAAGAACCTTGGTCTCCTGTTTTCCAATTTAATATTTTGTAGCTCCTGAAAAGGGCCGTCTCATATAAATAATTGCACGGTAGAAGCTCTGTGAACTTTATGAATTTGCAAATGGCCCCTTTTCTAATTCATTCTGCAGCTCACTATTAGATGAATTTTCCTAAAACATCACTTCTCTTAAGTCACCTATCTCAGAGGTTTTAGTGGGTCTCCATTTCCTGTGGAGTAGCAATTCAAACTTTAGCCAGCCTCAGAATCCTTTGGAGGGCAAATTAACACAGATTGCTGGGCTCTGCCCCCAGAATTTCTGATTCAGTAGATCTGAGTAGGCCCTAGAATTTGCATTTTTAGCATGCTCCTGGTTGATGCTGATACCACTGGCCAAGTGACTAGAGTGTGAAAAATATTGCTCTAGGAGGAAGTCTCCATTCCTTGGGCTGGCATTCATAGTCTTCTATAAATCGGGCTCTGCTTCTTGAATCATACATAGCTCTTAAATTGGGAGACTTTAGCTTTAGTTAAACTAAACTAAACTGCCTTAGCTAAACTTGCATAGTTACTGTCTCCAAAACACTTGTTTTGCCTTGTTTAGTTTATTCCTCTCAGTTGGCATGTCCTCTTACTTGCCCCATGTTCCCCATGAAGCCCTTTCTCACATTCCCAGCCTTCGCTGCTCTTCCCTTCTCCAAATTCCCATGGCATTTGTTATCTCTGTCTTTGCCCTGTGGGTTGCTAATTCATGAGCATATATGTTATCTAACTAGATGTTAGACCCCCTGAGTATGAAGAGACCTTTTTCTATTCCATGGGTTCGTGGTCCAGAATTAACAATGGAAAGAAATTTGTCTTAAATGTAACCAAATTGAGAAACAATTCAAGTCTATCACCAAAATTCTAGTCAGACAGTGAAGCACTGTGGCAGAGCAGAATCCCTTCTGCGCCTCCCTTTCTACACCCGTGAAATGGGGCTAACATTTCTCTTGTGCAGAGTCCTTGTGAGAATTAAAGTAGAAAATGTATGTGAATCTCTCCGTGTAATACCTGACTCATAGCATTCATTATTAGTATTTATAGTATTTATTTGTCAGTAACTAGGGATTGGTTGGAGTAGTAAGCTTGGACTTTTGTTAAGAAAGGGATTGTTGGTAAGTGGATTCGAGAAGTCATTTCCAGGAAAGAAGGGGAAGCTTTGGCCACAGTATTGTTGAACTAACCAATGCTAGTCGCTTGTATTTTCTGCTGTTACCTCTGTACTTTGTTGTTGTTGCCAAAATTCCTGCTTCCTGTGGCAGGAAAGTAAGCATTGTTTTGCCTTGTTTCAATTGTTATCTCACAGAAGTGATGTTCATCCTTGGGAAGACCATAGAGGGGGTGACTATTTATCAGTGTCCAGTTACCTCTAGCTTCCTGGCCTGGTATGTCACACAATGCTCAAACTGAGGGAGGAGAAAAAAAGCAGGGGAGAATGAAATCTGGAGAAATACCTTAAAGGCATGAAAAGAAATATTTTGTGAGCTGCAAGGCTGAAAATGTTTCATTCAGAGATAGCTACATGTATAAATTTAGCTCAATAATTAGGCATATGGCGCTTTCATTTAGGAAGTATCTACACCCTTTGTGATAAGATCCGCTGATTATTAGAGCCACTGCAGCTTTAACCACGTCTGCGGCTGAGATTCCTAGTGCATTTAAAACAAGAATTGAAGAGTGAAATGGAAAACGGAACTAATAATTTGTTCTTGGTTGGTTTTAATCTGCTCTTTATTAACTTTGTAGCTTATGCCTGGAGGATTAGATTTGGAAACAGAACATCACTAATGTTCTAAAAGTTTACTTCCTTTTATTGGAACATTATATTCTTCAAGGCTTTCTGAAGAACATTTTAACTGAATTTAATCTTAACCTAAGAAACAAGACATAAGTTCTTATGATTCAACCTAAAATAATAGAAGGCTTTTGACTTATGGTATTATTTTAATTTTTAAGTCATGTCACGTTAGATTTCAAAGTAGGATTTATTTGATTAAAACTGATTAGTGTAGAGAGCTAAAGATATTCTTTGCTGACCGTATGTTTTAGTCTCCTTTTTTTTCTAGCTGTTTTTTGTTTGTTTGTTTGTTTGTTTGTTTGTTTGTTTAATGCCCCGCTCCCAATCTATTTGTTTCGGTCTTAGAATTTTAAATCTACTTGACTGACATTGGTGGTAAGGAAATAGGAAAAGCTAAATTCAAAAGAATCTTGCATTTCCTATGCCTTGACAGTGTTTCTAAAGTTGATTGAAATTGAATAGACAATAATTTTATAAATAGGAGAGAGTCCTATTCCAAGATATAGCATAGTGTGATGAACTAAAATACAAAAAGTTGCCCTTGGGGGAGATGCTGTGCATCTATTTCTTTCTTGATGCTTCTTTAATGTAGTTCCATTAGAATATGCCTGTAAATCTGGGATTCAGTGTAGTTGCTTCTGTGGTTGTAGTTCTCCACCCACCTGTGATCTGTAGAATTACACTCTAGGTTTTCATAAAGTAAAGGCACTAGAATTTAGGCATTTTGAAGGGACTTCTTTGGGGACTAGAAGTTTTAACAAACTATATTACCAGGTTTGAGTTAACTGACTATGGATTTCTCATTAGGAAAACGTATGTATTCTTGATAAGTAAAAGCTCTGACCTAATTCCTCTAACTTGTCTTTGATGTTGTAATAGAGGTTTAGAATTTTAGAGCTGAATATGCCGTAGATAATTAACTATTAATTTTAGCTGAATTAGTTTAGCTTAATTTAGCTATATTTTTTCTTTCATACTTTTTTAGTGTTCATTTAGTTTTGAGAGAGAGAGAAAGAGAGATAGCACGAGTGAGGGAGGGGCAGAGAGAGAGGGAGACACAGAATCCTAAACAGGCTCCAAGCTTGGAGCTGTCAGCACAGAGCCCCACGTAGGGCTCGAACCCATGAACCATGAGATCATGACCTGAGGCGAAGTCGTACGCTTAACCAACTGAGCCACCCAGGCACCCCTTTTTTTTTCATACTTTTTAACCCATGCTATTAGTCATCTTTCATCCTTTTGTGTTTTCTCTCACAGAGAGGTGGTGCTAATGACACAAAGGTAGATAACAGTAGCAGAAGTGGGATGTTAACTAGTCACCTTAATCATCAAGAAGGGACTATGTTATCAGTGGGGACTCTTGTTTTCCTGGAAGTTTAAGAGGTGAATTCCAGACGTTAGCACTGGTAGATCACCTTTTCCCTGACCTGTGGGGCACTTGCTGCAAGGTTTTAGAATTCCTTATGGGGAAAGCTGTCTAGTTACATGATTGGTTGGCATATCTGTGGGCCTTTGGCTCTCAGTGGAATTGCTGGAAGGCTGTCTCAGGAAGGAATGCCTTTGACTGAGTCAAAATCTCAGGCATCATCACCATAGGGTTGTTAGGGCTTTCCGAAGCACTGGGGGATTTTTGCAGTCAGCACTTTCAAGAGCTGATCTGAAGGTGGTAAACTAAACTGGTAAGGAGGGAAATCCCTCTTCCATCTCTAGGTGAGACCACTGCTCTTGTACTTCACTCTGGAGTACCCGGTCTTCACAAACCCCAGAGGCACAGAACACATTAGTGATCATAAAAGAGAATGTCTGTATATAATGCATTCTAGAGTTTCCCATCATTATATAAGAAGCCCCCCATTAGCTGTTTCTTTCTTAAACAGAATTTTGCCTGAATATTTGAGATAACGCATTTATTCCTTAAATGACTCTTAAACTTCAGCTATTAATTTGCAGATCTATTTAATTTATGAACAACAACAACAATAGCCATTAATTTTCTCTTTTTCTCTAGGTTTAAAACAGAGGTAGCAGTTAGGACCACACATTTAATAAAAAAATATACTTTCTCAGTTACACTCTATAACATGCTTCCTTCTTTCTCCCAATAGAATGCATGTTATTCTTCTTGTTCTGAGAATAGCCCCTTTAAGTGATTTTCTCTGTAGCTTGATCTATAGATAATTAAAACAACGAATAACTAGATTTTTACAGTCTCATCTTTGTATGGATTTTGTCTCTTTTATCTGTAATTTTAATTCTAGAGGGATGAAAAATATGAAAGTAATTATAGCATACCATTGTTGAGTGTTTACTTCTTATTAGGCACTGTGCTAACCACTTTACATACATAAACTTGCTGAATTCTCAGAACAGCCCTGTGACTTCAGTCTTATTTTCCCCATTTTACACATGAGAAATTGGGGTCAAGAAGGGTGGTGAAAACTGCCTGGGGTTACAGAGCTTCTGGGTGGCTCACCTGGGATTTGACATTGGCTCTATCTGGCCCTGGCACAAATCTTCCCAAGACTGCATTCACTCCTGGTGAATGCACCTCCCTCCCCTTGCCTTGGCATCCTTGAGGATCTTACCTGTTTTGACTAAGGAACTGGGAGTCACTGGAGTCACTCCTTTGCCTGAGAAGTAAGGGGGAAACAGGAGCATGAGGGTTGATATTCCATCTCAGCTTGTGGCAAACAACCTGCTGGGTTTTTGTTTTTGTTTGTTTTCATTTTAGTTTTCAGTTTGTGCTGTTGTGTCTTGTTTTTACACTTAGTTCTGAAAGTAAAACCCATGATCAGTTTGTTTGCAAAGGCTTCTCTTAATGATATTGTGGTCCACATTAAGCACATGTTTATTAGTGTATATTAATGTAAGCATATACACCTTAATGATATGTTTATACATAATGTATACATGATTATGTGTATGTATATAATTATCTCAAATTATACGTTAAGCATTAATGAAAATAATTGGAAGTTCTGGAAAGTTGTTTAAGTCAAAATGGAGAGAAAGAGGACTGTCTCTGAAAAAAGTCTAAATTTGCTTCCTTTCTGGGGCACCTGGGTTCATTGGACTGTAGATTTCAGCTCGGGTCGTGATGTTACAGTTCATGAATTTGAGTCCCACATTAGGCTCCACACTGTCAGTGTGCAGACTGCTTGGGATTGTCTCTCTCCCTATCTCTCTGCCCCTCCCCTGCACGCACGCGCGCGTGCACACACACACACACACTCTCTCTCTCTCTCTCTCTCTCTCTCTCTCTCTCTCAAAGTAAATTTTAAAAAAAGTTGCTTCCTTTTCTCCCCTTAGTCTTGGGGCAACTATGACTCCTAAATTTTAGAATGAATAATCTTGCAATTATTTAATTTTTAAGGGAGACAGTTCATAAAGTATGACCAAAGTAACACAAGTGAAATATTAATTTTAAAATTCATGATGAGGTATATTGCCAAAAAAGATTTGAGTCAAAGTAAGCATCGTTACTGACTTGACGCTCAGATTTTACATAGAAGTAACAACAAAGTATGTTTAATTGGTCCTCGATGATGATACATTGGACAGTATAACTCCTTCTAAAGTATATTCAGGTGGAGCAGTACAGTAATCATTCATATCCAAATGTTTTTAAAAAACAACTTTAATATTAATTTTCTAAAATAAGCCAAATGAAGAAACATTTCCAACAGTGCTCTTTCCAGAAATATTTAGGAGTACTTCCTTGTACAGAGCACTGGAGAGACAACAGTAAGCAAGGTATATGAGACCAGTGCCAATTTGGAATCCACAAGGATAGGGAGGAGAAGTGTGATAAGTGTTCCAGTAGGGGAAGTTTGGGGTGCAGTGGGGGAGTGTGATAGGGACCATTAGCTCAGGTTTAGGAGTTTCAGGAATACTTTCTAAAAGTAGTAGAGCATTAGAGGTGAGTAGAGATTAGCCACTTGAAGAGCAGGAGGAAGGGGGCCTGTGTGAAGGCCCTGAGGGTAAGCCAAAAACTGAACCAGCTAACTGAGCAATGAACCAGCAATTGAGAAGCCAGTGCTAATAAATAAGCCAGAGAAGTAAAGCAGAGAAGGGATCTCACAAGGTGTGTGGACTTTATCTTGAGATCTCTGGGAGCAATGAAAGGGTTTTAAATTGAGGAAGTAATCTCAAATTTGTATTTTGGGATAAGGTTGGAGTCAGGCACGTGTTGGGCTTTGCAGTAATCCAGGTGAGAGGTGATGATGGCTTGTTTAACATGGGGGCAGTGGGGATAGCCAAAGTGGACAGATTGTCGAGATATTTAAAAGATAACATTTACAGAAGTTTGTGAACACTTACCCGGAGACAGATGAAGGAAGTAGAATCAAAGACAGTGCTTGGGTTCCTGGTTTTTGTGCATGGAGTAATGGTGGGGACCTAGGCAAAGTAGAGGAATGGAGAGGCACGATGGATTTGGTTTGGCGTGCTTCGCATTAAATGAGAAAGATGTCCAAGTGTGGAAGGTCTCTCACAGGCAAGTGGAAATAAAGAGCAAGCACTGCAAAGACAGGACTGAACTAGAGATACCAATCTTAAGACCATCAAGCTGCAGAAGTAGATAAGCTCTCTCAGGGACACAGTATCCTACTACGAGAGTTCAAGACCTAAGGCCCGAGGAACATCAACATTTAAGGGATGCACAGGGTAAGAGACACCAGGGAAGGAGCCATCAGAAGCACAGAAAGAAAACTAGCAGAATATGGCACCCTGGGTCATTTTTGGATATTTAACATTTTAAGTAGTGAGTGTCAGCAGTGTCAAATGATGCTGAGAAACAAGATAAGGACTAAGAATTGGCCTGCAGATTTGGTAACAAGCAGGCAGAAATAGATCCCTACTAGAACATATTCAGTGGTGTATTTGGAGTGGAATCCGTAGTGCAAGGGAGGGAAGGAAGTACAGAGACCTTTCTTCCAAGAAGGCCAAAGTGGTTGGAACTGGAGGGGTGGGATGGTAGCTGCAAGATGAGTAGGGGCAGTGCAAACATTAAGTACAGAAACAGCTTGCTGGGCACTGCCAAGCACACATTTGGGGCTGGCGGCCGTGGATTTGTGATGGCTCCATCTGCTCACTTGTTTGGTTCTTCTTTAGCAGGATTCAGCCACTCTGACATAGTTGAAGAAGGCAGACAAGTAGATTGACATAGTCTTGGGGTTTTCCCAAGTTTTGTTTGTTTGTTTTGTTTTGTTTTGCTTGAGAATTTGATGCAAGGATCATTTTTTTTGTAAGAATATAAATCCACTCAGTTTAGGTTAAAGAAAGTGTGTAGGGATATTTATTGCAAGATAAGAGAGATTATGTCATGGATTCAAGTCAAGAAGTGCAGCAAGATGCTACAGGGCCTAGAACTATCAAGGGATCTGGAACCAAGACTGCTATGCCTCTAGTTTCTTATCCTGGGTTACTTGATCTTTTGTCTGTAGACATATCTGTTTTATTCTTTCCTCTGCAAACAAATGCTTTCTTTAGTTTCCACGGCCAATGAGTTAAAGTACTAATATTCCAAAAAGTGTCTCAGAGACTAAATTCTAAATTACCAGAATGGAGAATCTGACCCAGCTGTAGTTAGGTGTCTAATCCACTATGGCCAAGTGGTAGAGTATTGATTTTTAATACCAATATAGCCGTGACACGGAGCCCCTTGAGTGTTGGAGAAGACAGGGTTGCCTGGATACACAGAGGTCTCCCTCCATCTCTGCTGCTTCCAGCTGCTTTTCTTTCATTGGAGGTTCCTTTGTCATGAGACTACTTGTTAGAGGCAGATTGTCTGGGGTTCTGCTATATATATTCACTACAGAAAATTCTGCCTCCTTGAAATGACAGTTTACCAGCATTTTCATGTTGTTGTTCCACTCACTATGATACAAACATGCCTGCAAAACACTAGTTCATGAATCAAACATACCTGCCCAGAGATGTTCTCTATTTAACAGCCTCTCATAGTGCTGCTTCATAATGGGATAAAGTTCAAATATTTTAACCTTAATGGTGGCCAATTCACACACACACACACACACACACACACACACACACACACACACACGAATTTGCTTCCATGTTTCTAAAAAAAAATCAGGTCTTTGCATTCTTTGGAAATTCTACCTGTCCATCCAGACCCAACTTAAATCTTATTAGTTCCACAAATTCTTACCTGTTTCCCTTCAGCAGAAAATCGTTTGTCTTTCAGCGCTTTTATGGCTTGCTTTGTTTAATCCTTTGTATTTACTACACATTCACTGTTAAAGGCAGCACATGCAAAGGCAAAGAGATAAAAGATCTCATGGCTTTGTCACTTATTAACAGTCTAACCCTGTGTAAGTACACAATGTCTTTGAGCCTTTCTCATCTGTAAAATGCTTTCATGGCTGTTGTGAGGAGCCTGCGAGTAAATGGATGCAAAACCATTTGCTTCCAGGATGGTGCAGATATTTATTATTTAAAGAAATAGTTTGGGGGTTGAAAGACTGGGTTTCTAAATCTTTGTCTGCCACTTGATAATTTATGCTGTGGCAGTGGGTAAGTTACTGTTCTTCCTTGTTCAGGCATGTTGCATGCTCTGTTAGTTTTCTGTAGTTGCTGTAACAAATTACACAAACGTAGAAGCTGAAAACTATATAACATTAATGTCTCACAGTTCCTTAGGTCAGAGTGAGTGGGCTTCTTTGATGTCTCTGCACTGGGTGGCCTGGTCTCTTACCTGGAGGCTCTGGTTGAGAATCCACTTAGAGGTTCATTCAGCTTGTTGGCAAAATTCAGTTCCTTGCAACAGCAGGGCTGGGGTCCCAGTGCCCTTACTGGCTGTTAGCTGGGAGCCTCTCAGCTCTTCAAGGCTGCCTGTATTCATGTTCACAGTGCCTCTCCCATTTTCAAACCAACAACACCTCACTGAGTGCTGCTCAGCTAAATCTCTCAGTCTCCCTTCTGCTGCCTCTCTTCTGCCTCCAGTTAAAGAACATTGTCTGTTTTCAAGGCCTCAGGTGAGTAGATTGGCTCCACCTTGATAATCCAGGCTTCTCTCTGTGTCTTAAGGTTACTTTACCTGTCCTTGGATAATTAGGTGTAACTTTCGTTACATCTGCAAACTCCTTTGGCCTTGTAAAATTACATTTCACAGGTACCTAGATTAGGGAGTGGACATCTTTGGGGGGATTTCTACCTACTACTTGTGGATACTATGTGTGTGCGGTCTGGGAAGCCTGGTGCAGCCCATATATAAGAGCTACTCAACAGCCACTGGCGAATCGTGTGGCCTGTTGCTATGGTTTATGATCAACCAATCAGGCTGCTACCCAGGAGGTACTTCGTGCTTCAGATTACTGGTAGGGATAACCCAAAGCAGAAGCAGCATTTTATAGTAGTTTCTCTGTGTAACCGATTCTAATTGCTATATGCATATAAACAGGGAAGAGACACCAAAGATACATCCACATGTAAAGAGTGTGAATAAATAAGAATATTCTATTCATTATTCTTAGAACTTTTCTTTTGAGGCTTTCCTAACTGCTTTTGATAAATTATCTTATTTTATCTCATTATTGTTCCTGTTTTATCAATCACTATTCTGAACTCACTAGGGGTATGTAAGGTGTCTGATATTATAAGACTACTAAAAATCTTGAATGAGAAATAATTGTAAGTTGTGTTTGTTCTCCCTATGTCATCGCAGCTATCATGTGGAAATTAGGAGCCAGACTCCTTAGGTTTGACTTCCCTCTCTGCCACTTATGTGTCCAGTGACCTTGGGCAGTAACTTCACCTTTCTGTACTTCAGTTTCCTCATCTGCAAAATAGGGGTTAAAATAGGCTCTACCTCAGAAGAATTGTTATTGAGGATTAAGTTGAATTGTGCCTAGTTCATAGTGCTAAAAAAGTATTAGGATGATTATTTTAATTTAACCATTTGTTTCAACCATTGTTTCTCAACTGGGGCTATTTTGCCCTCCCGCAGCCTTTGCCAGGAGACAGTTGGCAATGTCTGGAGATATTGGCTATCGCATCTGGGGATATGTGCTACAGAGCATCTGATGCGTAGAGACTAGGGATACTGATAAACTTCCAGCAGAGCACAGGACAACTCCTACAGCAAAGAATTATCTACCCAAAATGTCAACAGTGCTGAGGTTAAGAAACCATGTTTTAAACCAGTGCTCTTTTATGGTTTTAGTAGCAACTTCATTTGCAAATAAGATAATCACGTTTAATTAGTGACTTTTAACACTGAAGATACTCATGCCTGACAGACATGGGGCTCTGGATTTACAGTAAAATAGAGAAAACATTTTCTGGTGTTAAAAAGACAAACCTTTGTGTATCTGTTTTTATATGTAACAGATTCTACAAGGGTGTGCTTAACCCCTACAATACACAATTAGGGGTTAGAAATACTCGGTTCCTGTGAAAAATTGGGTGGAATTTTTAATTTTCTTCATTTCCTAATTTTCCAGTGAGCTTTCTTCTGGAGATCTTAGGAAGGAAATTATTTGAGTTTGGGGATTTGCTGTTGCAATTTACATTGAAACTCAGTAATAGGCAAGATAAGTACCCATTGTAGTTACCTATTTTGAATTTACCTTTATTGTAGTGTATTGTTTGGAAACCCTGAAATGATTTTACCAGTGTCATTTTTATTTCTATTATAGAAGGCTTGTGTATTTGCTGTTTTCATTCCCTCCCATTCCCTTCTTATACATAAGTAATGATTTAGAATATTCTCCAATTACTTTTTTCTCGCTATCATCCCTCTCCCCTGTCACCTCGGTCTCAAGTTTAGCTAATTGAGTTGTCTTTCTCATTATCCATTTGTCTCAGAATTTGTCCTTCTGATGTTTGGGTCAGTTAGTCATCAATACCTGAATTACCACTGGGTACAGAGAGCTGATTAGCCTGACATCCTGGGAGGGAAAGAAAAGAATCTGGGTACATTCCCATATCTTCCACTGTGTTTTGTACGTGGAGAAACATAACCAGAAGACACAAACACAGCAATAACTTGCAGATCTGAATTGTTGTGGCTAAAGCAGAAGGAAACTGACATGCTGAGCACCAATTAGGTACTCAAAAATACTTAATGGATTTCATGTTACGTGAGACAGTTGCTAAGTATTGGTAAAATACATGATTGCGATCATGTTATAATGGAAATATATTTTTCTTGTAGCTAACAAATTCTTGGTTTTTACAAATGTCAGCAAAAAGGAAGTATTTGCTGAAGTGAGGATGACATCTACTCCATCCTTTTTGGGTCATTATATTACAACTTTGAATCTACAGGTACAAAGAGAAACACCCAGGCACTTCATTTAAAAGGAGCAAACAAAACATTTTCCGTACAAACCATATCAGCCATACTTTGTCGTCAGGGCTAGAAACTGGGAAAAACAGATAACAACAGAATTACATTTTTTAATGTGGTCTTTTGTTAAACTTCACAGGTTCATTTTTGTGGCACTTTCTAGAAGTGGTGGAACAGTGATAACTACTTCTTCACAGACTTCATGATTAAGAGGAATTCGATTTAAGTATAATTGGCATCTTTCAAGGGTTTGGACAAAGTCCAGCTTGTTTCCTATGATCTCAGGCTGTTAGAATAGAGACCCTTATCTGTCAGCAGCTACCTCACTGTAGACTTGGTTACACCCTTGAGCACCGTGTTAAAAATCAATCTACATAATAGTTGAAAACTAGTTAAAGCCCCCCTTCAATTTTGAAATGACTATCACCCAAATCTTATTTTGCCACTTCATTATTTAAAGTCTTGTGCTGAAGACATTTTGGAAAAACTCTTAGCTTTACTTTGCTACTTCATTATAGCAAAACTATTAGCTTTACTAGTGAAATGTGGAGGAATGCCTAAGTTTCTCTATCAGGAATGACTTGAAATAGGGGAGGATACCTTGAATTATAATGAATCAGCATTTAAATATGTTACTCTATAGAAAAAACTTGTAAATTGGATTATCTCAGTGGCAACCATCACAGCATTGTGCTTCTAGTCTTGTGGAACTGTACATGTATCGTGGCATTTTATTTGGTGGACCAGGCCAATGGCTAATGGGGCCCACAGACTAGAGACCATGCATGCTAGGAAGGCAGTTCCTTTACAAGGGATGGTTACCAATAATCCTGAGAATAGAGTTGAGGCATGAGTCTGGGTTGCAAAGAATATCAGCGAAGTCTATCGTGGTAATCATGGATTTGAGCGGAACAGAGCCCAGTACCCAAAGATCCAAGTCAGAGAAAGGAGAAAAAGCAGAAGTGGAATCAGAATTGAAGCTCTTAGTAACACCGATAAGAGTCATGGACATACAGCTGTGTAAAGTTTAGCCACTGGTGGATAGGAATGGAATGTAATGTTGACCACGTAGCTGTAGATGCTCAGATGTTTGTGGAAGGAATGAACAGTTCAGCTGGGCACAGAGCAACAGGTGGGAATGGAGTTGGAATTGGAGTCTGTAAAGTCCAGTACTGGAACAGGCAGGCAGTCGCACCCGAGGCCACTCTGACACCCTCACCTTTGCCCAGCTTCTTTCCTGGGCAAACAAAGATAAACATTTACAGGCCATGCATTTGATCCATTAGATCAGGACCTTGGATCTTTGTCGGTGAATTCAAAGGTGAGTAATTAGTTGCTGGAAGGGCATCCATCTTCTAAGGGCTAAGGAAGCAGGTAGGATGGACAGATTCCTCTTAAATACTGACAGAGCATCCTGGGAGAAGGCAAAATATTCTGCTAGTTCTGAGGAACATTTTAAACAAGGATATTTTAAGTCAAGTTAAAGAGTCCTAAGCCAAGGACAGTATTTTATATTCAGTGCTTGGAAGGTATTTTCTGTCAACTGTAGAAGGTCATACTTCTCTATTTGGAACAACAGTCTCGTTTCCAGAAACGAAGGATATGGAATTCTAATATTGTACAAACAATGAGAAGAAAATACATGGTAGAAGAGAGTCAGTTTATATGGAAATTGATAGTTGAAGATCACAAGTATACTGACCTTTTTAAACCAGATTTGGTGTCGTTACAATAAAACATAGGAAAAGTTGTATTCTTGTACATATAAATATATAGACATATTTGAGGAAGAGCAATTTTACATTAAGAAAAAGAAATTGTAACTCAGCTGTGTAACTCTATAAAAGTAGACAACAAATATTTCAACTAGTGTGACTAGTTTTACTAACAGGAAGCATAGTATTAAGTAAAAATACCTTTTACATGTTTTTTTTTTTTTTTTAACCAGAGGCCTTTTCAGATAGCTTAAGCTATGTAATATAGTTAACAATAATGGGATGCAAATATTAGAGTAATTCAGTTTTTACAAGCACTGTGGATAAATTCTATTATAGAAGATACCTTAACTAATATTTGAGATTTTCATTCAAAAATATAACATAGTCATCTTTAATGGCACTACTTACTTGAATAATTTATTCCACTTAGAAGAAATATTTTCCTTTTTTCAAGCAAGGTGGAGGAAAAAACTCACATTCTTCAATAAAGTTACTGTTTTCTAGGTGAATCCAGAAACCCTGATTACATACCTATTATTTTTTTAACCACTTATGGCTCTCCCCATAACCCCTGCAACACACCAGCCATTTAAAGCTTGGACAGAGGACTCTGGTACCATAATTTCTTTGATAAATTGTATTATTTATTATTTTGCAACTATTCGGATCAAACCTTTGGAGTAGTTTCAGCTAGCAAACAATATTGTGAAAGTAAATAATGCAAAGAAAAACTTCCTGTTTCCCCTAACTGGAGGTATGGCGTAAGTCCAGTTCTGATCTGATCACTCAAAAAACAACCAAAGGAGAGCTACTCAAACGTCAAATTCATTAGTGGTGTTTGGTCTATGAGTTCAGTAGCAATAACCTTAGTTTCAACTTATAGCTGAGGGGCAGGCCATGGTTGTCCATTCCATCAGAATGATGCCTCTGCGGTGCTTCTGAGTTCACACTCATTTATGGTAGCAGAATGGCCACTCTGACAGCTCATCTACCCACATCTTGCCTTCATTTAGGGCAGAAAGAAGAGGTAAAGCAGAACTACCAACAGACGTCGGCAAATATCTCACTTGTCAGAACTTTGTCACATAGCCACCTCTAGCTGTGGAGAGGCTAGGAAAGCACACATTGGCTTTCATATCTTATGTTCTAGAGACAAGCAAGAGAGAAGGAGACTTGGGTGTGGTTAAACCAACCTATATTATCTGCAATATGTAGAATATATATTCATTTTTCCCCATTTTTATTATTGTTTTTCATCTTTGTGTCATCTTTTTAAACAGTAAAATAATTTGACTTCTGCTAATAAACTTGGCATCTTTTTTTCCCTTCTTCTTAGATTTATAAAGGTCTTTGCCTGCTTCTTAAGCTGTAAAACAGCTGAAGAAAATTGGAAGTCATTTGTACCCAAAGCTAATACTAAGCAATGCAGTCTACTTTAACAGGTCACTGAATTTGGCATATATTTAATTCTGGGCACTTGCCATCCTGCAACAGAAAGAATGATTATTATCTTTTTCTACCATTCGGGGAAAAAAAAAAAAAAAAAAAAACCAAACCCAGGCTTTGTCAGATTTTCACGCTTTCACAGAATGGTTAGAGTATGCATTTTCAAGCCCAGGAAATACTTGCCATCACTTACAAAACATTTCAGATGATCTTCTGCCCATAGAGAATCATAGTTTATAGACTGGTGATAATACAAGCGTATGAGATGTTAATGCTTACTTTAAAAATCACATCACTTACAGTCCAAGATAATTGTTTTCCATCTTCAGTAATAGTAAAACTCTAAAAGAAGCTAGTAGAAAGAGCATTGAAAAATAATCAGTATCTCTTTACCTTTTTTTTTTAATGAAGGTGTTTAGTGAGAACTCTGATGCTGCCAATTTAGGAGCAATTTATAGAGTGCAACTGACGTTTAAATACATTTTGAGCAAGATGTCTTTTTTCAGTAGCCACAAAACAAAATTATTAGGGTGTTCGGTTGGTGATAAAATGTCATCTACTGTGAAACCAAGAACAAAATGAGCTAACATTATAGGGTGTCCAAATAAACACAAACTAACATTTTTCAAAGGAAGGAAAATTCTAGATGTTAAAATTAATGTAAAGCAAAATTCTTTTTCATTGTATGTAAGACATCTTTATCCTACAGGGCACTAGAAGCAAGAGGTAGTCTCATTTTCATTTCAATTCCTTAATCTACCAATATATTTAATGTTTCTCCTCTATACCAGCAAGGTTTTCAAAAATAGAAAAATTAGAAGGTGGTTTTGCATGTCATGTTTCTGAAAGTCTTTATTAAAAAGTTTAATTTCTCTAGAATAATTAAATAGCTAATAGAAAACATACAAAGATGTGTATCAGTGACGCATGAGTTAATAGTTTTTTGGAAGTTTATTTGGAAGGCAAAGTCCCCAGATTGCATGGGTCATATGTTTACCTCAGGACAGTGTACAAGTCAGTATGTCATAGGCTTCAGAGTCAGCCCAAATTGAGAGTCAACCTTTACCACTCATCAGAGGCCTGACCCTGCAAAAATTACATAACCTATTGATTTCTTCATCTGTGCAATGAGAATCTCAGTCGGGAGACTGACTATCTTCTTGCAGGGTTGTTATGAGGCACTGAGAGAGTATGTAGGTGCTTCACATACTTCCTGACATAGAAGTGTTCAGTAAATGCTGGTTCTATTATTAAGGATGATAACAAACTGCCTTATGTGATACACCAATTATGGATAATGTCTTATAGAATCACTAGTTGCTACCCCAAGAGTATATTAGGAACCAGCACTTCTGATATTTAGTATATATAAATATTACTTTTCATAAGTAACTTATAATACCTTTTAATACAACATTTTTATTATTGCTGTGCCCAGATAGTAGTGTCTAAAACTGTTACCTCCAGAATATAGAAGGATTACTTTAAGAATCATATGAAATCATGGATTCTGGAATGGTAATGAGCATCCCAACTGTTAACAATGGTCAAATTTTAAGGATAATCATTTCAGAAGGTTTAAAAATTATTTTCCTATACCATGTGACACTTATAACTAATACATTTTTTTATGAATTCTACCTTCAAATAATAGTAACTTACAAAATTACAGTTTGTAATGCTTTAGCTGGTTTTAATTTGAAAACAACTGTGCCCTGCCACTTTCTTTTTGATGGCAACTTTATTTGTAATTACCAAAACTTGGAAGCAATCAAGATATCCTTCAGAAGGTGAATGGATAAACTATGGTACATCTAGACAATGGAATATTATTCAGTCTAAAATGAAATAAGCTATGAAGCCATGAAAATTCAGATATGGAGGAACATTAAATATATATTTACCAAGTGAAAGAGGCCAATCTGAAAAGGCTTATACTATATAATTCCAACTATGTGAAATTTTGGACAAGGAAAAACTGGGAAGACAGTAAAACGATAAGTGGTTCTCAGGAGTTGGGTGGAGGGTATGGATGAATGGCGGGAGCACAGAGGATTTAACGGCAGTGAAACTCTTCTGTATGACACTAGAGCAGGGGATACAAGTCATTATGCATTTGTCAAAACCCACGGAATGTACAACAACAATGAACCCTAATGTAAACTGTGGACTTTGGGTAATTATGATATGTCATGTAGGTTCATTGATACAGCAGATGTCCCATGCTGGCATGTGATGTTGATAGTGGGCATGGTTGTATGGTGTTCAGGCAAGGGAGGTATATGGAAAATCTCTGTACTTTCTGCTCAATCTCACCATGAATTTAAAACTGCTCTAAAAAATAAACTCTCAAGGCTCCTGGGTGGCTCAGTTGGCTAGGTGTCCAACTTCATCTCGGGTCAGGATATCGCAGTCTGTGGGTTCGAGCCCTGCGTCTGGCTCTGTGCTGACCACTTGCTCAGAGCCTGGAGCCTGCTCCAGATTCTGTGTCTCCCTCTCTCTCTGCCCTTCCCCTGCTCGTGCTCTGTGTCTGTCTGTCTGTCTGTCTCTCTCTCTCTCTCTCTCTGTGTCACTCAAAAATAAATAAACATTAAAAAATTTTTTAGAGATAAAGTCTCTTTAAAGAATATACACACAAAAGAAAAAAAAAGGAAACACCTGTGCCCTGTAACCCTCTTGCTAGCTGAAGCAGAACAGGGTTTGACATCTAGGGCTAGTTTGTTTACTTAAAAAATAATAAGAAAATAATATACTAAAAAAATAAATATCTGATTTTTGCCCATTTTTATATAAAATTAAAGCTAATTTTTTTCATTTATCATTAATTATGTTCTAACTCATGGTATTTGTAAAGTTTAAAAAAGGAATATTAAATAACAAATAAAAGGTTATCTGTCTTTATGAACTTGACAAACCCATAAACAAATCCCTTGAAGAGAGTGTATGTCAGTTTGAAAAAATCATTGTGTCACTAATGCAAAAAAGTAAATGCAGTGAAAATTTGAAACTGTAGAATGACATGCATGAGTTAAAAAGATGTTTGGACTTGCTTTTTTATTACAAATATTGAAACTTTGGGGCGCCTGGGTGGCTCAGTCGGTTGAGCGTCCGACTTCGGCTCAGGTCATGATCTCGCAGTCCATGAGTTCAAGCCCCGCGTCGGGCTCTGTGCTGACAGCTCAGAGCCTGGAGCCTGTTTCAGATTCTGTGTCTCCCTCTCTGACCCTCCCCTGTTCATGCTTTGTCTCTCTCTGTCTCAAAAATAAATAAACGTTAAAAAATTTAAAAAAAAAAACAAAAAACAAATATTGAAACTTTAAAAAATCTTTTGAGATGACACACTCCATGAGAATAGTATTTGTTTTCTATGGAATAATATTTCAGATCTCCCTCTTAGAATAAAGAGAGCTTCGTGATATCCCAGCAGGGGATACCAGTTTGTCTTGATGGCTAGCAAAGTTCTGTAGCTGCTGATGCTTCCCAGTTTGGAAAACCCTTACCAACTCTTTGCCTGGGGACCAAGCAGGGAAGATCGGCTGGTGTCCCATTGACCACAGAGGTCTTAGCAGGGGTAATCTAATGAATGCAATTTTAGGTCAATTAAAAACCAATCAGACAGACCCAAAACCCTGAGGTTGAACCTTTGAACTTGAGTGACAACTTCCGTGTTAAGAGACCATAGACATTAACCACAAGACAGATATTTTTGATGAGGAAATAACTGCAAGTGATAGGCCCTGGGCTGATGCAGAGCTCATTGATGTAGAAAACCTTCTCAGTAATCTCAGTAATAGTGCTTCTTTCCAGAAAAGGAAGGTGCTAGATATTCACATATCAACAAACCTTTTCTTAGCCTCCAACTTTTTTTATAAGTTTTTTTTTTACGTTTGTTTATTTTTGAGAGACAGAGATGGAGCAAGATCAGGGGAAGGGCAGAGAGAGGGAGACACAGAATCCAAAGCAGGCTCCAGGCTCTGAGCTGTCTGCACAGAGCCTGAGGTGTGGCTTGAACCCAAGAACCTGACCTGAGCCAAAGTCAGATGCTCAACCAAATGACCCACCCAGGCACCCCCTAACCTCTAACTTTTGAGATGCTCATGTACTATCCCTTAGAATATTTTAGAGACATGTATTGAACGTTTTAGTCAAGTTTGGGGGTTCTTTTTTTGGCTTGAGGGTTTTTGTTTCTTTGTTTGCCCTGTACCCTCTTCCACTTGATAACTGCACAGAAGTTTTATAAAATAATGTCGAATTTTGGTCACAAAGAAAGAGAACCATTAAAAAGCATATGATCGAGTTCCCTGAGGTGGATCTAGAAAAACTGGCTCTTTCTTAGGGAATGGGATACTTCTTAGAAAAAGGACAATCCGTCCTCACAAGTAGCGATTAACTAGAATTCTCATTTTTTAAAACTGGCTTTATCAGGCATTCTGACTCTTTCTAAAGAGATTGCTACTGCTAACCACTCTTTCAGTTCACTGGGGAATTAATGCTCAGTGGCCCACTGGGGTTCATACAATAGCATTAAATAATTACTCCTCCTTTATGTATCTCCTGCTGTCTTAAAAAAATAAGTATACTAAAATTGGCTGTGGGAGAACTCAGGACATCTAACTGTGAAGAAAATATGCACACATATATATCCACTCGGTGGTTAAGAGACAGCTTCAAGTACTCCGTAACAAGCAAATTGTTCACACAGAGACAAGAAAGAAAAGGAGCGAAGAAAAACTGGCCACAGTAGCCCAAGTGGTGGTGATAAAGCTCAGGAACTAGTGGAGCTGAAGGGAGCAGGTGAAGGTACAGTCTGCAGCTTGGTGTGAAGGAGAGGGATCCACAGTTCTCCCTAAATCCAGTGACAAGCATGGCGGCCATCTTCTCTGCGCAGTTAGCCCCCAGCGCTAGGAGGACAAGAGCAGGGATAAGGTGGAGGGAGCCCTGATATGGAGGGGAAGGAAGGTCATAAAGGATGCAAGGCAGGCGGGGAGAGGCGGTGCTTTAAGCTTCTTTCCTTGAGCTGACTCACAAACCCGGTTTGATTTGGTGAATGCCATTTGGTGCCAGGCCTGGCCGTGTCTCCTTAGACCCCAGATAGGGCCGCCCTGTGTGCCTGGAGCAGTGGGAGAGTTGTCTTAAGGTTGACAAGCAGAAAAAAAAAAAAAAAAAAAGTTGAGGCTCTCTTAAATGTTGTAGTGGCAAGAATGAGAACTGGCGAGTTTGTAGCCTTGCTGCTCCTCTGCGCTGTGCTTGGCCTCAGCTTTCTCCTCTGTAAAATGGGGTACTCGTACCCCAGAGGGACATTGTGAGGTAAATTGTTATCAAGTTCCCCTCAAGGTGCCTTGTGGTAGATGATTGACAAAGTTAAGCCACTTTCTCCTTTGCAGCTCCTGCAGTTTCATTTGTAAAACAGAGCATTCAGAAAGCAGAAGAGAATTGCTGAGAAGTGTATGCACTATGGTTTACACATCTCAGGTCTCAAGACCTCGCTAATTCCACTAATTCTTGGCAAAGAGTCGGCAGCGAAGGTGAGGTCAGGACAGTCCAAGAGCAGGCAGTGAGGGCAGCCTGTGCCATGGAGCTGCCCATTGAGGGCATGTGGGTAAACAACATGCCCACAGACCTAAACACAGAGCGGTGTTTAGACATGTGCCTACAAACCAGGGACTGCGTTGCAAACTGCTGTCTGTGGGCTATCTGTGCCTCACAGATTTTTTTTTCCCTTAGCTAGCATACTATTTTTTTTTTTCTAGAGCTCTGGAAAACCTGGCTCAAAACCTTAAAAGCAAGCTTAGTTTTTTTTTTAGAGTAATTTTTATAAATGGCTTTAGTCAGGGCCTTCACTCTTGTTTTACCACATTCCCTGTCATTTCCAGTTGCTCTAGACCTGGCCATTCTGTTTCTATCTGGCCCATGAGTTTTTAGTCCCTCTTTCAGGGCCAAGGCAAGGCAGGACACAAGCCAGGGACCTGGCCCTGGACACAGAAGCAGCCATTGAATGGTTCTCTCCCTCTATCTCAGGGTTTCTGGATGAAATACAGGACTCTGTTAAATTTGCATGTCAGGTAAACCTAAGTATATATATATTTTATGTAAGTATGTCGCATGGAATCTTATTTCCTAAATCTGGCGTCCTACTCTATCCTCACTTATAATTCACATCATGGCACCAAAAGTACTCCGTAAGTAGTAATTGTCATTGTAACATTTGGAAGAGGAATCTTGGAAACAGAACACCTTAGCAGCCTTGGAGAAAGGGAGAGAGAACTAATATATTTCAGCATTTGAAAGAGATAAATTGAGCAAGGCTCATGAGTGAATGTTTTAATTTGATATGGGGTAAAATTGGAAACTGTCATAGCTAGGAGGGTTTTTCTTCATGCTGGGCAATGACAGATAGAAGGTTACTGGACTCGGGCCTTGCTCAGTGAAGAACTGTGTCAGGAGGAGCATCATTCCTAGGACTGTCTTCAGTGCATCTTGATGCCTGTTAGTGAGAGGATGCTAAACACTGTAATTGTGTTAGACTCCAGGCCTGCGGTCTCTGTGAATCCTGTCATACATACAGGACAGAAGCTCTGCATTCTGTCACCTCTAGGTGACATTGGCCTCTTTCCTTTTCTATCCTGTTAATTCACTTCTCCCTCAATTGCCTTGCCTACTCCGAGTGTAGCTGAGTTTCCTCTTTTTTCAGGCTGTTCTCCCTTATCTCTAATTCTTGTGGCCTGGGAGGGCAATGAGGAGGTAGTGTGGCTAGAGGCCAGCAATATTCATTGGACGTCTCCTATCAGCCAGGTGCATTATCCAATTTGATCTCTTGACCATGCTGTAAGGAAGGTAACATTATTCTTTTCTTAAATATATGCTTTATTTTTTAGAGCAGTTTTTTTTTCAGAGCAAAATAGAGTAGAAAATATAGAGAGTTCCCATTTATCCGTGCCCCAACATACCCTACTATTAACGTCCTGTACCACAGTGGTACCTTTGTTACAACTGACTATTGTTATTTAAAGATGAGAAAACAGGGTTTGTGAGGTCAGAGTCAGGTAACAGGGCTCTGTCTTTGCCGGTGGAAGCCTGCCTGCTTTGCTTCCACAGCTGCCTCAGCACCAAGTCTCTCCCTGGTCTGGTGCTCCTTGTGGTCCTTTCAGCCTTCATTCTCACAGAGAAATGTAGGCAGGTGTAGCTTTAGATAAGAGGAAGGTGTGGGTAGATTGTTGTCTCGTGTTCCCACATCTAGAGATTCTTCTCCAGTGGATAAGAATGGGTTTTCGAGAAACTGACTTAATTCCCTGAAGTTACTTTTTATCTTTTCCTCCTTCCACTTTCCAGTCCACAAAGATTAAAAGAAGGAAGGTGGATAAAGTGATCCCCAAAATTTTCTGTGTTGAGATTTTATCTGAAAGTTCCAGAAGTTACTTTCATGGGACAATCAAGTTATTTCAGGCAAAGTTTGGTGGAATCTACTGTCCAACTTTAAAATCCATGTTTTTCAAAACATCAACTGTAAGTATAATCTTAAGAGCTAACAATCAGTGAGGTTGATTGACCTCACACCCTAGACCTCACCTCAACCAAACATAGCCCTCCGTGTCCTCTAGAACAGGGGGAATGTGAGTGTCACTGGATTACAGTTTCTTCCCTTAAGTACCACATGGCAAGCTGTCACATAAATGAGCCAGAGATGGCCTCTGAGTTGTTCATGTGTCCACTGTAGTCTGAAATATTGTTAGCTCAATAGCCCACTGACACTAAATTCAGGTTTTTACACATGCTATTATTTAAAACAAACAAGCAGAGTTTTAGTCATTTAGAGCCTGCCTGCTTTATATACTCTATGAAACCTTACCCAGCATCTGTTGACCATTGATAAGAGAGGGCCTTGTGGTTTTAATACCCCAGGCTACTACTGCCTTCTGGAGTTCTTTCACCCACAGACTTCCTCCCATGCTTCTGAGTGAAGTCACTTAGCACGTAAGCTCCCTTTCTCCTGGGAGTTCCCTTGCCGTCCTTCCTTTCAGGAGGCTGGCCTCTTTTCCTTAAGCCTCTGGACAGTCTCTTGCTGTCAGGGACTTCCATCTTCCATGAGCCCAGTCCAGGCAGCACGCAGTAAAGCATATTGTGCATTACTGTTTATTGTGGGCATATCGATGCCCTAGATCAGCCCCCACATCCCTCAAGAAAACCCCCTACACAAGCAGACCGGGCACAACTAACATTTCAAGAAACCAGGCACAAGAACCTTCAGAACTAAAATTGACCCATACTGCCTACATCTGGAAAAGACCCTTTGTAGAAAAGGTTCTCATTGTCTCTTCTACCTTTTGGATATCAAATAGTTGTATATATTTTTAAGTGTGTATATTTATAGTTTGTGTACTAAATAAATTTGCCTGGTTTTATGTATATTTGCCCCCTCCTATTTGTATATGTTACTAGGAAAAAGTATGATGCTTTTTCAGATTACAATGATCAGAGACATACTTAGGTTTTTAATAAAAATAAGTATAGTGCCTACAATTTATCATGTACTTACTGTGTGTCAGGCAATATATTAAGCTCTTTCCATGCATTATTTTACTTAATCATGAGAGTAACCAGTGAGGCTAGTACTTGTATTTCTTTACATTTTATGGGTGTGGAAAGTGGGTTCAGAGAGATTAGTTGCCTCATTTAGAGTCACATTAATGATGCTGCCATTGGATATGAACCCAGTTTGTCAGATGCCTACACCTGTGGCCCGCTCTCTTACATATGTCTTCAATAAGTGAGAGGGTTTTCTATAAGGACACATGGGAAAGTAAATAAACAGCCTCGGTGGGCAGAGCCACACCTCGTGGAGTGGAGGAAAACAATTCATCAACATTCAGGATTCAACAGCACTGTTTGTAGTTCTGCAGTGGCTCCAGGACCTAACCTAATTCCCCAGGGGCATCCTGTCTGCCTCCCAGCCTCTTCTTGCTTTTCTCTCCTCACCTTCCATGTCCCTCATGGTTTCATCTGCCTCAGAACTCCTTTTTTCATGGCTTTTCTTCTTTGTATTTTTGTACTTCTCTGTTTCTCCCTCACTCTGGCCTCTGGATTCTCTGTGAATATTTCTGTTACACTTTCATAGGTAGAGTAGATGATTGGGTTGGTCCAGCCATTACAGAGAGCTTCATATCTGGACACCTCACCTCCAGGGCTCATGGCCAGCCCTTAGTTGTCTGCCTTTGGGTCAGGCACCAGGCCCTGGATCAGTCAGCTGAGACCAGGGACTTACTTCAATCACACTGTACAAATGATGGAAATTTTGTGTAAGACCACACAGGACAGAGCTACAAGTGGGACTTGAGCTTGCAGACTTTTGTAAGGAGGCAGCAAAAGCCCAAGTCTTCATAAGATCTGTCTGGCAAAAACAGTGAGATATTCAAAAAGATTTTTAATATATCTATTTTGAACAACCTAAGATTATATGGTGAAAGCATCAGCAAATAAAAACATTTTCAAGGGTAGTTCCTAGCAACAAAAATGTAAGCTGTGAAATCTATATTTACCTGGGGAAATTCAAGCATATTTTTGTTTATTTGTGGCTTCTCATGTCACTGATTAGGTCAGGACATAAAATGGAAAACAGATCATTGGTTGTGATAGCAGAGTTACATACAATGTTAGTTCTCTTCTTCTGTTACATTTATAAACATCTATGAGTATGTACGAATGGATAATGTTAAGGTTCCATACATTATCTATTAGATTATAAGCATGATAGAGTCATGTACACTTCCCCTTCTAGTCCTTTAGCATCTTATTACTCATTTATTGAGCAGACACTCAATAAATGACATTGCCTAATTACTTAACTCTGTTGCCAGTTGAAAAGAAAGTGCTAGTGGAAGAATCTTCCATGAGAGTAGAGTCGAGGAGAAATAAAGCTACTTTTATGGATAGTTTATGTCTTAATTCCAGTTTGTCTGGGTCAAGATAATAAATTGCTGTAATGGAATTTTGTATCGTTCTCTTCTGTTTGTTCCCATTCACACCATGTGTTAGCTGTGCCTCTCACTAATGCAAATATAAACTTTCGGGAAAATATAAATCTTCGGTGTGCTTTCATTTTTTTTTCATGAGGGCTTCAGTACTGTGTTTGAAGTCCTAATCAACTTCTAGTTTAGGCCTATTTTAATCCTTCTACTTGGGATGTCAAGTGTAGAACTCTAATTAAATTGATGAAAGACTACAAAACAAAATTAAGGAACATGTGAAGATGGAGATTAATCCTGTCCATGGACTTCTTTGTTAATAGTTGAATTTTGGAAGTGACCTTCTGTCCTGTCAACTCACAAGCTCACTGAGTCTAGAGAGATTAAATGCCTTCATCCCCAAGATCCCTCAGCTGACTAATGGCTTAATACTATAAAATTAGAAGCTATAGCATTTTGATGTTTCCAGATATTTGTATAAGTCATAGCCTTAGTTACAAAGTTGACTTTATATATGACTTGTGAGTTCAGTCTCACTATTATACACACACACACACACACACACACACACACACGCACACACACACGCGTTGTCTTCTGTTTGGCTTTAACTTGGTAAATCATTTCCAGAGGTGATCAAACACTGGGATCATTTAACAATATGGTGTTTCCTCTTCATTTCATAAGTTCCTGGAGAAGCCACTCTTTATGCTCCATTCAAGGCATTTTGACCATAGAGTTTTCTTTTTTTTTCCTCTCTCTTTAACTCCTCAAAACCCCATGGGATGAGGAACCCATTCTGAGAAATATGTCACAGCAACTTTTGAAATATAGAAAGCCAAGCAATTAGTGTCAGATTTTCCCTTGGGGAAAAAAGATTATATATATATGTGTGTGTGTGTGTGTGTGTGTGTGTGTGTGTGTGTGTGTGTGTATACATATATACATATATATATACACACACACACATACACACATATATATATACATATATATACACATATATATATATACACACACACATACACACATATATACACATACACACACACATACACACACACACACACACACACACACATATATATACATACATACATACACACACACACTACAGAGGTAACTCAAGGAAGTTCTGTACTAGTGGTACATTGTATAAATGATAACTTTTGATAAAGCAACAATCTATCTTCTCTGGGAGAGATTTATGCCATCTTTGAGTCATTAATAGTATATGACACTGGTTTCCACTCAGAGCTGAAACAAATCATCCTAGAGTTTTTTGTTGTTCTTGTATCAGGTATATTTCAAAAGCTTTTGAATTTATAAAATGTATGGAAATTTACAGGAATGAAGTTGACCAAATGTACATTTAATGGGAAAACCAAATCAAACTCAGATGTAATCTCAAGGTGTTTTTGTGGACTTCATATTCCTCTTCTTTTCAGAGGGGCATTGGTTTCTTTTTCTGTGATGTGAATTTAATTGGTTCCAGTATAAGTTTAAATTCAATAAACAGGTGATTACCCACCATGTGCAAAGCCATACACTAGGTGCAATCATGGGCTGTGCTCATGTAATCCTTACATATACCCAGTGATGAATATGATCCTATTACTTCAAAGAAAGTCTTGTAAAAACTATGACTCATCCATGATTACGTGACTAATCAGTGGTATTATAGGAATCATAAATCATGTTATTTTATCCTTAAATCGATTATACCTTCCAATAAAATTATAAGGAGAAAAGTCTTGAAAATACTTCCTTGTCCACATTCTATTGATTGTTGCAGGATCAACAATCTGATTCATCAAAGGAAGATTCTGTTGCTGACTCATTAAAGGAAGATGATGTTGGTTAATGCCATGACTTTGGAGTCAGGCCAACATGGGGATGAACCCTGGCTCTTCAGCTGTGGAGAAATGTCATGACTTTGAATAAAGTTGTTTGGGTTTTAACTTGCAAGCCTCAATTTCTTTACCAAACAATAGTAATACAACATTTCATAAGGTTGTAATGAGAATCGAGTACAATACTGAACATAGAGTATTTAGCAGAGCACCCAGCAAATTGTACAGATTCTTAGTAGTCATTATTCATAGAGATAGTGGTGGGATAAGAAGATAGTATACGAATTGGCTAACAAAAGATATTTATTGTGTTCAGGGACTTATGAAGAATTTTCTTATTAATAAAATTGTATTGATCTCACTGAAGATGTTGGTGATAAACAGCCCGCATAAAGGATTTGTCAACTTTAGGTGATGCTTTTTTAAGATATTTTAAAATATGGAACCAGAATAGAACATTTTTAGGTTATGTCCATATTTTAATTATTTTGCTAATGGATTGGGAATAATGGCATGAATAAATTCTGACAGGTGAAGAGTTCCCAGCCCTCTTTAAGAAATGCATACAAAACTAATTATATATATTCTTTGAGTCATTAAAAAAAATTCTACAGCTGTTATACAGTGGTTATACAACTATTTTGACAGGCTCTTAGAACAATTTCTCCCCTTAAAAATCATTCACTTTCTACTAAAATTAATGTCTAGCACAATAGGTCAGAACTTTATCTGTAAGCCAGGAGAAATTAATTTGGTTTTCATTATATGTAGATAAATTAATTTTGTTACAATTAATAAAAAATAATTTATATAACGTATGACAGAGAAGTTTGGCTTTAAAAATACTCCTGGTACAAGGAATCTAGATTGGGAATATACAGGATCAGTCTTTATTATACAGGTATACAGACATCTATACAATTCAAGATTGATTATATTAAAACAAGCTGAAGTTTCCCCAGATTTAAATATAACCATAGAGTTTCATTTATTTCCTGTAGACTTCTCCACATTAACTTGGTCAACATACATCAAAGTGTTTAAAGTGATAACCTTGGATATTTGTCTATATACTATGAGGTTGGCAAAGTACAAAGAACCTTGTGCAAGAATCAGAATCTTAAATATAGTCTTTGCAGATTTAATCTTTCATGAGAATAAAATAGATAAATGTAAGAATGGTTCATCCTTTAAGGGTAAGTTAAATTTTGTTACTGGGAAATGACTTTTGAAAATGATATCTCTGGATTCAAAAAAGAAATCTCCGTTTGTAAATATAAAGGGACAATGTGTGTGTGTGTGTGTGTGTGTGTGTGTGTGTGTGTGTATTCTAGTTTATTCATACCATTGTCACCCTTTTAATTAATCATCATCTTTTTAACTAAACGATAAGTTTTAAGGCTTTAACCTTTAGGTCCTCAGTGAATGATCTATTTCATAGCAAAAACATCTTAAATTCAAATTATAATCCTATTTTCATTTCTTTTTCTCAGATGATGAAACATGCTTGGAATAATTATAAACGTTATGCCTGGGGATTAAATGAACTGAAACCTATATCAAAAGAAGGCCATTCGAGCAGTTTGTTTGGTGAGTAGAAAGTGCTTTGGTTTCTTAGTGACAGTAACTTTTCTCCGATTGATGGAACTTGTGGGTGGTAAAGTTTGTGTGCCCCTCCAGGCCATGTTGCTAGGAAACTTGCATACCTGCTGCAATTATCTGCAAGGACTGGGCATAGTGTGTCCTTCAGACAGAGCACTCTACATTTGAATCACTTGAGTACCTTTCAAAAAAAATACTGATGCCTGGGGAACAGTCCCAAAGATTATCATTTAATGGCTATGGGTGCAGCATCAAGATTTTTTAGCTCCTGGGGTGATACCCAGCAGAGGAGCGTTTGGTCCGCTGCATTAACTAACTGCTTCTTGTCAGGTAAAAGTTGTGTCTTTATCGATAAGCTTTATTGATCACCAGCCTGCCATGGTGATCTTCACTGTATCTTGGTGACTCTCAACTTTAGCTCTGGGTTTCTCCTGTTTGTGCCGTGGAAGAGAAAGTGAGAATGGATGGTCAGTTATTTGAATGTCCATTTATCTGCGTTGGCATGCTTCATTGCATTTTGTCCTCACGGCATCCCTTTATGTTTGGTACTGTGGGTATTAATAGCAATCCCATTGTGACGTGAGGAAGCTAGGGAACAGAAGTGTTAGGTGGATTCCTTGGGTCACAGAGCTACCATTGTCATTCTCCTCACACTTGATTCTTTTTTATCCTGCACAGTTTTGCCTATAAGTAATAGGATGAAGGAGATAGAGTCTTATTCCAACACTTCTTAATTCCACATAGAAAATGTGACTTTTTATACTTTAACTGAAGGTGTTAAATAGTATCAAATCATATAACAAACAACAGAATCAACTGATATTTATTATGCATTAAGCACCATTTGTGTGTCATCTCCCTTAACCTCATTATTATACACATTTTATAGATGAGAAAGATGCAGCTCAGAGCATAACTTGCCCATGTGAGCCACGTACTAACAGGCTGAGCTGGGGCAGAACCCAGGTGTGTCTAAGGTCAGAGTCTGTGGTCCTCTTTTCCATTTATTCAGGATCTTCCATGTGTTTGGCTCTCCTTCCAGTACTGGTGTTAACACAACACCAGTCTTTGCAGAGTTCATGGCCTTGGGCAGAAGAGCTGTGTGTAAACAGTGAGTTGTCAGAGCATTAGAAGGGTCAGTAGATATTCGTCTGAAGTTCAGATATTCATATGAAGTTGATTTCAGGTGGGAAGAAGAGAATTGTAAGAACAGTTAGGGAGAGCTGGCAGAGTAGAAGAAAGACTGGTTGGTCCATCACAGTGATGCAGACCTGGAAGAGAGCCCAAACCTGGAGTAGTGACAGAAGTGCTTTCAGGTGTTTTTATAAAGTGTTTTCAGGACACAGTGACCAGTTAACATGGGTGTTGAGAGTGAGGAATTGAAGACAAATTTAGAAGCTTCATGCAGACTCAGAGGCCTTTGTTTTTTCATTGTTTCCTATAACTTTTTAAAATCGAATTCTGTTTTTGCTTTTATCCCTATAAAAGTTGCTTGTATAATTAATAACTCAGTTTTGTGTAAATTTGTCAAAATCTTTGTCAAAGAGATTATTTTGTTCTTTGTTAACGTGTTGATGATTTTTTAAATTATTCTTAAGCATCGAAACATACTAAGTCTCTTAGTATGGAATGTGCATATGAAGAAGACAGGTCTTTTCCATTCTGAGGAAGTTTACAGGCTAAAAGAGATGCATACAAGTAATTATAATGGAAGGCAGAAAGTGATGAACGCAAGACCAATGTAAAGTCTTCATGTCAAGGGAGTTCGAAGGAAATGAATCATAAAGTCAAGATGGAGTGGGTGGGTGGAAGGGGAGGTTAGGATCAGTCAGGCCTTCAAAGAGAGTGAATTCCATTTTAGAATAATGGCTTCTTAGAGCTATCATAATTTTAGATCTAACTATATTTAAAAATTTTGCACAGGTGCACTTTGATGTGATTACATTCAAATTAATATGTGTGTTGCTCCTTTGTTTCAGATCTACTTTTTGTTGCTGGAGAATTCAGTCACAAGTGAAATGTCTAAGAGATTATTTTCTACAAGTTCAGAAGAAACTTTAAAGATTAGTGTATCAATTCATAGCCTGTGATTATTGTTAGTTTGGTTTTGATGCAGCTTTTACACTCTCTTTTACTGAAAGAAGTTTAGACTGTGTTCATTATTACTATTATTAATAAATTCTGTATTCTCCTTTTCCACGGATGGTCAATTTGCTTGTATGTGTGTCAAATATTTTAATCAATAAATGTTTTTCTGATATTTTCAGGTAGTATTAAAGGAGCAACAATAGTAGATGCCCTGGATACACTTTTTATAATGGAAATGAAAGATGAATTTGAAGAGGCAAAATCATGGGTTGAAGAAAATCTAGATTTTAATGTGGTGAGTTAAACAAAAATTGCCAATTCACTTTTTAAATCTCAGTTTAACATGGACAAATTCTGTGGTGGGGCCAATTATTGTGCTATATACCATAGCAGAAACAAAGAATGCATGTTTAAATAGTACCATACTATATTCTTGCCCCTGTTACTGTGGAAGTACTTGTTTTTGTTTTTTAGCAAATTAGGAGTAAGGAAAAAGAAATTAAAATCTGTCAAGGCCAACATGTGCCAAGTGTTGGTGTTCAAGTCCCATAACCACCCTATGAGATGGCCATTATTTTCACACTTGTACAGGCTATAAATTGGAGCCTCAGAGGCTTATCCAGATCACACAGCTAGTTGTGTGTCAGAGCTGTGAGTCTAGCAGAAATCTGTGTGGCTCCATGCTCATGCTTTTGCACCGTGGGCCATGGCACATTGTTTTCATTTTATTAAATTAACTTTTGTTAATTGGAGTACAGGGTACCAGGTGGTGAGCTGCAGTCCAACAAAAGACCACAAGAGAAACTGCAGTAGAGAAGCTTATTACTCATGGGTCCTGAGGAGGTACGCAGCAGGCCTCCAGGGGCCACACAGGGAGGTCAGACAGAGTATAGACAGAACCTGGGGCACATACCTTTAGTAGGGTGGGTATAGTGCTTTGGAGTCAAATTGGTCAATTTGTACCGGAAAGAGCTACGTTTTGGTAAGGTCCACAGGAGTCTTTTGTAAGGTGTGCACAAGGGGAAGGCCCTGAGGGGCTAGGGAGACGGTTGATCACAAGGGCGATTGGGGGAGTCATGCCAGGAACTTGGATTTGCTTGTGACTGCGTGGGCTTAAGGCCCCCCACAGGCTATGTGGCTGCCAAGGCTGCAATACCAAGGAGACCTCCACTAAACTCTCAATATGCATCCACTGTCACATAAATAAGGCTTCAAAATTTGTTAGTTCTATACCCTTGTCTGCATAAAATGTTGTCAATATGTATTTGAAGCCTTTAAAAATCTTTGCGCGTGTACTGTCATTCTTAACAAATACATCAAAATCTATTGTATACCAAGGAAAAGGTTCAGAATTAAGGAGAGCAGACACTTCAGAACTTCTTGATAATTTTGATTTGGGAGGACAGCATCTTGTCAGAGCTCATCTAATTCCATAATCAGTGTTTTGCCTCATGATGAGATTGGCAAAAAACTTGTTTTAAAAAACTGGAAGAGGGGCGCCTGGGTGGCTCAGTCGGTTAAGCATCGGACTTCAGCTCAGGTCATGATCTCGCGGTCCGTTGAGTTCGAGCCCCGCGTCGGGCTCTGTGCTGACCGCTCAGAGCCTGGAGCCTGTTTCGGATTCTGTGTCTCCCTCTCTCTCTGCCCCTCGCCCGTTCATGCTCTGTCTCTCTCTGTCTCAAAAATAAGTAAACATTAAAAAAAAATTTTTTTTAATTAAAAACATAAAAAAAAAAAAAAAGCGGAAGACTGTTGGCCCAGCTGTGTTCTAGTCATTCATTTATGTTTGCATTATTAGTATTTTTAATCAGAGATTGTTTCACAGAAAGCCTTATAAGCTTCTTGTCTATCTGGTAAGCATTCGATAGTATCTGTAAATCTCCATAACCAGGCACAAGCAACATGCTGTATGTTGAAACTGGACATAGAAAGAGTGTTTCCCTCTCAACACCTCTACTTTGTGGAGCTCTTGTTCTCTCACAGACCCAGTGAGGACAGCAGTGTCAAAATATTAAAGATCGATAAAACTAAATCTTTTTCCTAACTCTTTGCATTAAAAACCTGTATAAATTAAAAGTTTGAATATTTTGTTTCAAGGCTGCATGCTGAGCTTAAGATTCTCTCCCTCCATCTGTACTCTCTCCCTCTCTCTAAAATAAATATATATATATATATTTTTAAAGAATGAATATTTTGTTCCAGCTTTCTTATTAGTTGCCTTGTATGCCCCATTTTGGAGATCACTGCCTTAAAGGACATTTAGATAAGTCTGTGTTTAATCTGCCTTATAATTGAATTTGGAATATAAAGGAGACATATTCCAACATAAAAGGACCTTGGAGATCAATGTGTTCAGCTCTTTCATTTTAAAAATGAGAAAACAGGGGGCGCCTGGGTGGCTCAGTCAGTTAAGCGTCCGACTTTGACTCAGGTCATGATGTCACGGTTTGTGAGTTCCAGCCCTGCGTCGGGCTCTGTGCTGACAGCTCAGAGCCTGGAGCCTGCTTCAGATTCTGTGTCTCCTCCTCTCTCTGCCCCTCCCCAACTTGTGCTCTGTCTCTCTATGTCTCTCAAAAAATAAATAAATGTAAAAAAAAAAATTTTTTTTTAATGAGAAAACAGACCCAGGGAGCTGGTGATTTGCTCAAGGTTCTACAGCCATTTGATTGGAATGACTTGTGATAGCTCTAATATTATCAATAGAACTGAGAATGAAAAATCAAAGCAGTGAAAAAAAATTGTTTCTTCTTGAGGGTTTGTCATCTCTTACTAATATCTCTGTCCCATCTTGTTATTTATAAGTTAAATTAAAATACCTACCTTTAAATAGGGCTTGTCATCAGCTATCTATGGGAGAGAAAATGGTTAATGTATTCCCTCCCCCAACCCCTCTCAAGAAAGGTTGGGAGAATAGGAACTGGATTCCGTCAAAATCAAATGATTTTTTTTTTCCTCCTGTTATCCAGTGTTTTTTCTTTCTTGTTTCTTTAATTCAAGTATAGTTAACATAATGTTATATTCGTTTTGGATATATAGTGATTCAGCAATTCTATGTATTTCTCAGTGCTCAACAAGATAAATATATTCCTAATTCCCTTTATCTATTTCACCTCTCCTTCCCCTTTGTTAAGAGGATATTTATATTTTTCAGTTTTAGGGGAACCTTTGTACTGTTTTCCACAGTGGCTGCACCAATTTGCATTCCCACTGACAGTGCTCAAAGGTTTTTTTTCTCCATATCCTCACGAACACCTGTTATTTCTTATGTATTGTGCCATTCTGACAGGTGTAAAGTGATATCTTGTGTGATTTTAATTTGCATATCCTTGATGATTAGTGATGTTAAGCATCTTTTCATATATTTGTTGGCCAGTTGTATGTCTTTGGAAAAATGTCTATTCAGGTCTTCTGCCCATATTTTAATTAGATTGGGGTTTTTTTATCTAAAATTGTATAAGTTCTTTATATGTTTTGGATATTAACCCCTTATCAGATATATCATTTGCAAACATCTTCTCCCATTCAGTAGGTTGCCTTTTTGTTTTGTTGATGGTTTGCTTTGCTGTGTAAAAGCTTTTTATTTTGGTGTGGTCCTAATAGTTTAACTTTGCTTTTGTTTCCCCGTCTGAGGAGATATAGCGAGAAAAATGTTTCTACAGCCAATGTCAAAGACATTACTGCCTATCCTTTCTTCTAGGAATTTTATGATTTCAGATCTCACATTTAGGTCTTTAATCCATTTTGAATTTATTTTTGTGTATGGTCCAGTTTCATTCTTTTGCATGTAGCTGTCTAGTTTGCCTGGCACCATTTGATGAAGAGACTATCTTTTCTCCATTGTATGTTCTTGACTAGTCATACATTAATTGACCAAATAAATGTGTATTTCTGGACTCTATTATGTTTTCTTGATCTCTGTGTCTGTTTTTGTGCCAGTAACAAACTGTTTTGATTACTACAGCTTTGTAGTGTATCTTGAAATCTGGGGTTGTTGATACCACCAACTTTGTTCTTTTTCAAGATTGCTTTGGCTGTTTGGGGGCTTTTGTGGTTCCATACATATTTTAGGATTATTGTGCTAGTTCTGTGAAAAATGTTAATATTCTTATAGGGATTGCATTCAATCTGTATATTACTTTGATGGTATGGACATTTTAGCAATATTAGCTCTTCTAATCCATGAGCATGGAATATCCTTCCATTTATTTGTGACTTCTTCAATTTCTTTCATCAGGGTTTTAGTTCTTAGAGTACTCCTCTTTGGTGATGTTTATTCCCAGATATTTTATTATTTTTGGTATAGTTGTAAATGGGATTGTTTTCTTAATTTCTCTTTCTGCTGCTTCATTGTTAGTGTATAGAGATATGGGGCACTTGGGTGGCTCCGTCGGTTGGATGTCCAGCTTCGGCTCAGGTCATGATCTCACGGTTTTTGAGTTTGAGCCCCAAGTCAGGCTCTGTGCTAACAGCTCAGAGCCTGGAGCCTGCTTTTCATTGTGTGTCTCATTCTCTCTCTGCCCCTCCCCACTTGTGCTCTGTCTCTCTCTGTCTCTCAAAAATAAATAAATGTAAAGAAAAGAAAATAAATGCAACATATTTCTGTAATTAATTTTGCAGTTTTACCATATTCATTTATCCAAGATTGAATGATTGACATCTATAGGAAAGTAGATGTCAGTGATGCTCTACCTGAATAGTATCCAGGTCCCTTGTCTTTTAATTACAAAATTGCTCCCCCAAACTCCCCAAATCCTGCAACAATTCTTTGCTTTCATGACCAGCAGTAGTCTGAGAAACTGTGGAATCATTTATTTAAAAGAATGAAGCATAAAGGCCTCTCAAGCTAACAGACAAGGTAACAGAAGTTGGTTGGCTGACCTCAGACCACTACCAGGTGACATGAATGTGTTCCGTGGGCGGTGGGGACCTGTGAGGAAGCAGAGGGAATCTAATAGGGGATATTAGGCTGTGGAGAAGAGCCAATTTTTGTGCTTCCTTACTTGCAGGATAAAGCAGTCGGACTGTTCTTGAGTGGTTGCTTAAATGCTGACCTTTAACGTTGTTTATTTAAAGCTATGTTTTTGTTTTTTAACAAGATTTTATCCAAATAATTGACAGACTTGTGTAAAATACCATTTTAGAACTGTTATTGATAATCTTGGCCTATGTCTTTCAAAATATACTTTAAAAGTCACAGCCACAGTTCTCAAATTTCTGTTTCTTATAATACTATTCCTAATGTGAGAGGTCTTGAAACATATTTGTTATAGTTCTCTCTGGGTGTTGCCATATTTTCCCTTAAAAAAGCATTTATCAGTAACATCAAAGTGATAGTACTTCTCATCTTAAAATTAGTAAATAAAATTCAGGAAAGCTGTATTGTTTTACTCTACTAATCATTGTTTTATAAAATTCTTCAGCTTCCAATTTTCTGGTTGGTTTTAATATGTCTTATATGAGAAATCGTTTTATATTTGCTCAATTTACCCAGAGGATCAGGTGATTATATCAATAATTACACAGCTTTCTTTTTGAAAATGCAAACTTTTTCCGTTTATCTGAAGGACGGAGACATTGGAGAAGCTTATTAAACAAAGAGAGAAAATTTGTTTTTATGGATAGCATGTAATATGATTCCAGCTTGGATAAATTATTGCTTGTTTTTAAATTAACTTTTTTTCCTGATAAAGTATTAATTATAATTGACAGTGTCAGGGTATTGCAGAAAAGTTAATGCATCCAAATTTATTGCAAGGGAAAAATCAGAATGAAACTGAAACAAACACTACTGTTGAGGGTTGGTTTATCCTGTGGTGCTCTTGAGCATCAAGAATAAATGTGTTTGTATGTGAAATATTCAATTTGCATCACTTACAGGTGTAAAGTAAATGTTTTTTTATTGGTTTATACTATCATTAACTAAAACTCATTTTCTTTTAATTAAGGCATAGCAAGTTGATCCATTTGCATACTTGGTAGCACAGAGTTCAAGTGGCTCTAATAATGGGCTTAAAATAAATCACTGAGATAATATATAGGAGCAAGGGCTTCCCAGGTGGAGCTTTGTATTCCATTCAAGCATCTGTAGAGGAACACAGATCTGGGCAGACCTCTAAAGGTAGATTCCAATGCATGAGTTTTCTGGTTTTAATTCAAAGTAATCCTAAAACCAAGAATCTGAAACACATCCTTGGTTACTCATTATTTATTTCATTCATATGTTATTTACTAAACACGTTTTAAGGTCAGTTACCCTCCTGGAGCTTATAGTCTAGCAGGAAAAATAGAGTACTTAGCTGGGGCCAAGTTCTCTTGAGGGAGGAAGAAAGGAAAGAGGAAACCACCATTTAAAGAGTACAGAGACATGCCAAGTATTATGCTAGGTGATTTTTTTCCATAGGTTATCTCATTTAGTGTTTGTGACAACCTTACAGGGTAAGTGGTATTGTCCCTGTTTTTATAGATGAAGAGGTGATTAACTAATTTCCAAATCACACAGCAAGTAAAAGCTGTGGGTGAACAAGATCTGCCTAACGCAGCGACCCTGTTTTTTTTAGAGAGGAAGTGCAGAGAGTTGTGAAATACATATAGGCAGCCAGAGAATTTGAATCCTCCCAGGTTAGGCATGTAATCTTCATATCACAGCACACATTAAAGGGTATTGTTCCACAGGTATTCAATAAATTCTAATTAAATGAACGAGAAGTTATCTTGTCCTACTTCTCAACAGACTATGCTAGACTCAGAGAACAAGATGACAGGGCGCAAGGATAACTGTACTGTGTCATGTTTTGAAATAGTTAGAGATGACCTGGACTTCAAGTGCAGTTGATCTACTTGTTTTTTATCTAGCCTACTTCCAGAAGAGATTTGTGGTGACTCCTGCTACTGGAAAGTCTTTAACATAAGAACAAATGATCAAGAGTTTCATATTTAGGCATTTCTAAGTTCAGTTCTGAGTGCTGCCTATTCTTTACTGTCACCTCAAAGAAGTATTGATTACCTAGATCCTTGCAGGAGAAATATTGAAAACTGTGTTCAGTATTAATATTATAGAATATGTAGAACTTTTCTCCAGATAATAATTTTTATATAAAACCTCAGTAAATGCCAAAGTTATATTAACTATTAAAAAGCATTTTTCTTCATTGAGGTAAAGTGGTATCTCTATGACAGGGAGGGCTTTGAGAATGACAAAGGATAGATGATTAGCCTATTCCAGACACTTACCTAGCAACACACTAAGATGGTGGTCTTTGGCAAACACATGGATTGTACTTTTTTTCTTTATTTTTTTGTATTGCAGTAAAATACACTGGTACCATAAACTGGTACCATCATAACCATTTTTAAGGGTACAATTCAGTAGTATTAACTACTATAATATTAATAGTATCATATTGCTCTGCAACCATCACCACCATCCATATCCAATTCTTTTAATCTTGCAAAACTGAAACTCAGTTCCCATTAAACACTAAGTTCCCAACCTTTATCCGTCCAGCCCCTGACAACCACCATTCTACTTTCTGTCTGTATGATTATGACTACTCTAGCACCTCCTATAAAGGGGATTCATAAGGTATTTGTCATTTTGTGACTGCCTTATTTCACTTAGCATAATGTCTTCAAGGTTCATTCATATTAGAGCATATGTCAGAATTTCCTGCCTTTTTAAGGTTGAGTAATATTTTCATCAGATGTATATTCCACGTTTTGCTTATTTACTCAGCTGTCAGTGACAGTTGGATTACTTCCATGTCTTAGCTATTGTGAATGTTTCTAGGAACACAGGTATCCAAATGTCTCTTTGAGATCCTACTTACAATTGTTTTTTGTATACACCCAGATGTGGGATTGCTGGATTGTATGGCAATTCTATTTACAATTTTTGGAGGAACCACCTTGCTGCTTTCCACAGTTGCTACATTGTTTTACCTTCCCACCAATAGTGTGCAAGTGTTCCAGTTTCTCCACATTCTCACCAACACTGTTATTTTCTGATTTTGTTTTTTACAGTAGCCATCAGTAGCAGATGTGAAGTGGTATCTCACTGTAGTCTTGATTTGCATGAATTGTACTTTTTATCATAATGAGTACTGTATGTTTAAGATAACAGGCGAACTTAATCTCTTCCCTTTTTTTTTTAAGTTAAAGTACAATGTTGACATGCAATGTTATTTAAGTTTCAAGTGTACAATGTACTGATTTCACAATTCTACATTATGCAATGCTTACGACATTAAGTGTGGTTGCCCTCTGTCACCATACAGTGTTACTACAATATTATTGACTGTATTCCCTATGCTGTACTTTAATTCCTGTGATTTATTTATTTCATAACTGGAAGTTTGCACTTCTTAATCCCCTCTGCCTGTTTCCCCCACCCCTTCGGCTCTGGCAACCAAAAGTTTGTTCTCTGTATTTATGAAGCTATTTCTGTTTTGTTTGTTCCTTTGTTTTGTCTTTTAGATTCCACATATAAATGACATCATATATGATATTTGTAAAGTTTTATGATATTCATCTGACTTATTTCACTTAGGCTAATACCCTTTTGGTCCATCCATATTATCTCAAATGACTTATCCTTTTTCATGGCTGAGTAATATTTATGTGTGTGCGCACGGGCATGCATATATCTTTTTGAATTAGTGTTTTCATTTTCTTTCATTAAATACTCAAAAGTGGAATTACTGGATCATATGGTACTTTTTTTTAACTTTTTTAACGTTTATTCATTCTTGAGAGACAGAAAGAGACACAGTGTGAGTGGGTGAGGGGCAGAGAGAGGGAGGCAGAATCTGAAGCGGGCTCTGGGCTCTGAGTTGTCAGCACAGAGTCTGACGTGAGGCCCAAACCCACAAACCCCGAGATCATGGCCTGAGCCGAAGTCAGATGTTCAACCAACTGAGCCACTCAGGTGCTTCAATATGGTATTTTATTTTTAATTTTTTGAGGAACCTCCATACTGTTTTCCACAGTGGCTGCACCAATTTTATTCCCACCAACAGTTTAATAATCCAGACTGTTCTTTTACCCTACTTTTCAAGAAAATAAGCTATAAGGTTCCCTGTTGGAAGGACGTAAATAAGTTAACCTCACAAAGCAATTTTTGGATCATCTCAAATACCTGAATGCGTACTTGACATAGGTCCAGAGTTCTATGCCATAGACCATGAAAGAAGTGACTTCTGCTTTAGTATTTGCCTTAGTCTATTTTAGAATAGCATTATGTCTCTATGGAGGCAAATAAGTTAATTATCTGTTGAATGGAGTTATTCAGTATTTTTATCTGAATGCAAATCAGTGCCTGCCAAGCGTGATGATTTAAGTTTTGGCTTTAAAAGGATACTGAGATGTTCTGTCAATAATTAGTGATAGATTGGACTACTAGTTGAGGGTCCTTCTGGGTCTGCATAGTAAAATCTATTCACATAGAGAAGATGGTCTACCTTTGTGGCCTAACGCTTTGTTCCTCTTAAGAGGCTTATCATGTTACTTAAACATGAAACTAAAAGCTGCTAGGACATATGTTACACTAAGTTACATTGTTTAATATTTCAATTTAATCTGTTAAAAGGAGTTTTATACTTTTAATCCTCGAAATAATAATACAAAACACACTTTGAAATACTACTTATAATCCAAGGTGTCTGCTAAGCATAAACATAGGCAAGGTGTATGGGCAGTTACCACTCTTAAATCAATGTCTTTGAAAAGTCTCGTTTTCAGCGTACTTTTCAGTAAGGCAAAACATAGTTATCATATATGTTAGGAGTGGAGCAGTTATTATTAAACATAGTTACTGCATTGGATTGTGGTAGGGCAGTTATTAATGCTTGCTTTTCACTTACAGTTCATTGAGTAGAAAGCTGGTGGGGAGTTTGGAGGAATAGCTAGCAAAGAAGTAGTCTCTGATTTGAGGGCTCAGAGAATTACCCTTAAAAAAAGAAGCCTAAACATTTATCCACGGGATACAGGTGTGCTGTTTCGAAGAGACACATGCACCCCCATGTTTATAGCAGCACTATCAACAATAGCCAAAGTATGGAAAGAGCCCAAATGTCCATCGATGGATGAATGGATAAAGAAGATGTGGTATATATACAATGGAGTATTACTCAGCAATCAAAAAGAATGAAATCTTCCCATTTGCAACTACGTGGATGGAACTGGAGGGTATTATGCTAAGTGAAATTAGTCAGAGAAAGACAAAAATCATATGACTTCACTCATATGAAGACTTTAAGAGACAAAACAGATGAACATAAGGGAAAGGAAACAAGTTATATAAAAACAGGGAGGGGGACAAAACATAAGAGACTCATAAATATGGAGAACAAACTGAGAGTTGCTGGAGGGGTTGTGGGAGGGGGGATGGGCTAAATGGGCAAGGGGCATTATGGAATCTACTCTTGAAATCATGGTTTCACTATATGCTAACTAATTTGGAAGTAAATTTTAAAAAATAAAAAATTAAATTAAAAAAAAAGAAGCCTAGGAATTTGGACCAAATACTCAGAATATTATTAAAATATTTTTGAAAATTTTGAAAATAAAAGTCCTCTTCCCAAGAGACCTTTTTCAATTAAATACAATTAATCAGATCTGTCATGCCATGTAGAATCATAAGAATTAAGAATTCCTTTAGTATAAGTTTGAGTCTATGTCTGTTCTTTAGGGAAAGGCTGTGCCTCTATAGTTCCTCAATCAAAAGAAAACTGTGGCTAAATCTGTGCTATAAACTAAATTTGTTATTCTAATGGTGAAGCCCATTTCATTCACTGAGATTAATTAAAATCTATCATTTTACAGAAAATTTTGGTGAATAAATTGCTTATAAAAATATCAAATAAATCCCTAATAAAGTTTTCTTGCTTGTTTAAAATTCTATCTTGCCTAGTGGGAGAAAGTTAATCCTTCAGACATTCATTCTGAAACAAGGATTTTGAAGTGTTCACTTTTCCTCTTGCCCAGATAGAGTTAGGTTCTTTGTGCTCATAAATCAAATCTGTTGACTTGAAGGAAGTCAGTAGAAATATGGAGCATAGTATTAAGAATTAGGAGAGGGAGACATGCAAAATGGTATGTTGAATTAAACTCTTTTATCCATTTTAGCATTCTTTATCAGTTTATTTCATAATTCACATAAATGTATAGTGAACTAGATGACAGAAATATTAAGGGATAAACTTACAGAAATTATAAGTCTAAGACAACCAGTATAAAAGATTAGTACTGTGGCCTAATTTTTCCATAATTTGTCATACTCACCTCTTGATTCTAGGTGTGACCTTACTTATACCATATATTTTACTTAATCTATATATGAATGTGGTTAAGTGTGCCCTTCAATTCAAAGACCGTTGGTAGAGGAAAGTCAAAATGAAGGAGGCATTTCTCCAAGCCACATTTTTTGATGGTTAGGCTTTCAACCAAAAATGTCCACTTCCACTTGTTTATCAATTGTGATATTAACTAATAGGTGCATGCAATTTAGCCAGAAGACTGGATCAACTTCTCAACCTGGCAACCACATATGACAGTGCACTAGAAGCCGTAGAATATTGGAGCATATCCCTGCGATGTAACCTTACTTAAAGATTTAAGGAAGGTAACTTTATTTTAAAACAAACACAGATCAAGGAGATTGCAAAATAAATAAATCACACAAGATTTTAGTGTTACGGGCTGTTTGCGACTCCCCTCCTTCACATACTATCTTCTCCCTGTCCTAATCCCTCTCTGTCATTAGAGTAAGTCACTAGAAAAGTTTTAGAACATCTTAAAAGATACTGCATGAATATTGGTGGGATGAATATATTCACTTTAATTTAATAATATTTTTTAATGGAAATCATAATCAGAAATTAATAAAGATAGCCTATAACCCTGATTGTAGAAATTCCCTTTTGAAAATCCCGATACCTTATATGAAGTATATCAAACCCAAAAGGAAGTTTGGTCAAAATACAGTATTTCAAAAGAGGATTTTTTAGACATTGAGAAAGAGGACTCCCATGAGGGTCAGAGAAGATGTGTCAGTTTGCATTCTAGAATTTAGAATATTAGGATTCTGGAGTTTCTGATATTCCAGTAACCCCTGAGGAAATAAACTAAGATAGGCCTTGGTTTATGTCGCCCGAGTTACTGTGCTGTGGGTAATGGCAGCTGTTCTCAGCTGAGTGCATTATGCCAGGCACCATACACAGTGCTTTACATTCAGACTCCTAGTGCCTTGTAAGGAATGCGTTGTCCCTTTTTACAAACAAGAAAACAGAGACTCAAAGAGAGTAACTGACTTGCCCAGGATCTCACCCTCAGCCTTCAAGCCCAGGTCTTTCTGACTCTAAGGTAGTCTTTTTATGGTCTGTTGTTTCCAATATAGAAAACCAGTTTGCTATGGTGGGAGAATCTTTATTTTCTTCGTCCTTTTTATCTAAGGATCTGTAAAGTGAACAAAAGTATCTAAATCTCAGTCTTTTGACCTAATCACATAATACAGCCCAGAATGTTGAAAGATCTCTCAAATTAAGCTTTATAAATAATTTAGATTTAACTATGATAAAAATAAGTAGAAAAAATAATGTTTGGAGTTCTAATGTCATTCCAGTTTTCAAAAGGGGGAAAATATGATGATTCTCGAGTAGTCCTAATGGTGATGTGACATTCCTGAACAAGGCTTTTAAAGACAAGGACACAGCAGTCACTGGAAAGCTGCATGGGTTCACTAACAAGCCAGATTTGCTTCTTGGACAGGCTCACTAGACTGTTAGATCCATGAAATTCAAAAGGCAAAGCAACTGACTTTGAGCATGGTGTTTTGCAAGGTCATTTCTCAATATTTTATAGAGCAAGATCAACAGAATTTAGGTTCTAGAATACATTGCTGGATCAATATCTGGTTGAACAGCTGTACCCAATAAGTGATTGATGTCTAGCTGAAAATATATTCTGATGATATTTGACATGGCTCAGTCTTCTACCTTGGTAGTAATTTTTATCAGATGTCTATATCAAAGTCCTCATAACCAAAATTTTCATAGGAGGAAGAGAATGCATATCTAATAAACCCATAGCCAGGATAAGAATATAAAAATCACTTTCACAGATTTTAGTAGGTAGAAGTGCAGAGGACTGCTCTCAGACTTAAAAACTGAAAAACACAAGTAAAATACAAGAGTTTAAATTCCTTTGATTTTACTATAAGACACTTTACCTTTAGACATAAGAAATATAGCGTGTGAACCAAAGTAAATTAGTGAACTCCCTTCCTTTTTCCTTATCAGTGATTTTGTGGAATAAAGAAGCTTTTACCAATATGCCAACAATGCTCATTCTGAATGATGCACCTCAATGATAAATTGCACCTCTATAGAGTCAAATCATATCAGGTGCATGTTGCAGATTATGAAATACTGTTAAACGAGCCCACTAAAGAGCCTTATGATGCTTTTGCCTACCTCTGGCCCACTAATTCTCATAAGTTGTTTTCATCCTTTACAGGAAATTTTTTGAAAAATTTTTAACCATAAGTAGTTGGCTAGCTTTCATTGTTAGATCCTTATAACTTTTTAGCAAGAGCATGGGGCAATTAAATGAAAATCTATGTGTATTTGTGTTTTCTGGAATTGTTTCCTCCCACTAAAGTGTAGATTCCATGAGTCTGAGGACCTTGTCAGTCTTCATTACCTTGACCCTAGGGCTTATGACAGTGCCTGGCACATAGTAGTTGCTTGATAAATATTTGTTAAAAGAAATAATGTCTTGGATGATTTTAACTAAGCTCATCTGCAAGACATTGACTCCATATAATATAGTTTGCTGTTAGCCCCTATGATTATCAGTGAATGGTTGGACCTTATGTAAAAGGGAACAACTACTGAGTAGGCCAATGAACATGAAGAGAAGCTAACCAAAGATTAAAGAGGATCTTACCCCTATTGTAGGTTAGCTGTGTGAAATTTTCTAGTAACAGCATGTAGGACAGGTCTATTTAGTAGTCAAGTCTTGTAAAATAATACAAGTATTGGTGATAAATACTAATTATATGCCACAACGGTATGACCATTAATAAAGGGACTTGGTGCATTATCATGGAGGTGATAATAGGAGTCAGGACAGCGCAGAGCCATGGGCCAGGAATCGGAGTACTCCAGTCAAATTCTGATTCAACCACTTATTTGTTGTCCAACCTTAAAAATGTCACCATAACCACTCTACATCTCAGTGTCTCCATTTGTAAAATAGACATAAGACTAGTAATTATTTCACAGGGCTGGTGTGAGTATTAAAGGATGTAGTTCAGGTAAAGAGACTAGCACAGGACCTGGCACACTGTGGATAATGAAAGCAGGCTCCTTTATGCAGATAAAATTTCTTCCCAGGAAGATGTCCATCCTAGGCCCCAGGCAGGAATTTGGGAAAAAGCACTGGGAACCCAGGTCCCCCCAACTTCAAATTCTATTTGCATTCTAGCTCTGCTACTTTAACATGGTGGGAGAAGAACGCTAGAATAATGTTCAACCACCAGCCAAAGTACAGAGTCTGAATGGCCTTTCAGGAAGAAAAAGCAGGCAGATGAATAAGATAAAGGGGAACACAACAGAACAGAAAAATAAAATGTCCTGGCCCTGCGGCATCTGCACAAATAGAGAATGCCAGCTAAGTACCGTATCTGTTGTTGAGCAGAGGGCGCATAACTTAATTTTAGAAATATTTTATAATTGTTAAGAGTCAAAATTATTTTTGTTTACATATATTTTGACATTGTTAAAAGAGAGGAACATTTTCTCTTGTATGTAAATTGCTCTGGGCAAACATAAGATGGAGTAAAATTTAAATATTTGGCACATTTTATCATGATGGCATTTTTCTCAATTGTGTGCTATCATTTATGTATGAACCTTCTTTATTCTATTTCCACAGAATGCTGAAGTTTCTGTTTTTGAAGTAAATATACGCTTCGTTGGTGGACTACTCTCAGCCTACTATCTGTCTGGAGAAGAGGTAAGATGAAACAATAAAATTACATTTTTTGGAGTAAAATGTGCTTTCTATGGTACCTATTTTCATATTTTGATGGGCCTCAAGCATACAATGAATTGTCATATAATATATACTAATTAGACCAGCACACTGGGAGATTTGGGCACAAGTTGTAAGGAAATGTTAAGCAATGCCTTTAAAAAAGCCTGCCTCCATTCCGTTAGGTGTGGTGTGGTTACAACCATAAATCACCTATGCCTGTTGACCAATTAAAGAGGCTTAGTGCAACGGCAGGCCTGTGAATGATTGTTTTTTCCTTAAAAATTATTTTAATGTTAGCATAATGTTAGCTTAATAAAAACCTTTTTTAAGGTAGAGACATTTTGACAGGTAAGATATAAAAATTACAGTGTTTAAGAAATTGAGAGGGTGAGTGATATCAGCCTTGCAGTGAGAAGCCCTGTAGGCCAGTGTGTCCCTGTGTAAAGTGCTTTGGAGCTCTTCCTAGAGCAAAGCTCAATTAATTATCTGTTCCGAGGAAAGCAGGAATTTTTCATTTAGCTGCCTTTTATTGACAGATTAAGAAAGGATTTTTGTATCATGCTTGTATAGAGTATGAATGCTATTTTCTTGAAAGGTTTTGGACAACTTTATGAATATCTTAAGTTTCCACTAAGTTGTTGGAGCGGACTTCGTCTTTAATGTTGACAGTATTAAAAGCTGACGTCAAGGCAAAACAGTCAGATATTTCAATTTCATGTCAGTCAGATTTGTGTGAGCCTCAGCATTCTGGCTAGAGTGGATCTTACCTAGTGTAGTATTTCATGTATTTCTATGCTCCTTCAAACAGATTTAAGCAGAGCAATAAATGTTTAATGAGAAAAGCTGCTTGACTTTGTTCCTGTCTCTCGGGTACTTTCCTAGCCATAACAAAGCAGCCCGCGCAATCTTAACGTTCTCTCCGTCTTTAGATTTTATTCTACCGTAGATATTTTTAAAGTATATAAATGGCTTCTATATTCCCCTATATCTGTCCTGTTGAAGTGTTAAATTCTTTTCTTCGTTATAGATTCTGTCGCCTTCTCAGCCAGGGTAAAGAGACTTTCTGGCACATCATGCCTCTTCTTCCTTTTTTCCAGTCCCACATAACTTCATGTGTTCAGTTTAGTTTAAGATGTTCTAAGCATTAAGCCAGAGAATCCATATTTTTAAAAAGATATACTGAAAATTAATGTTATTTTAGTTAGCAAGTATCTGCTTTTAGAATATTTGTCTTTGAGTGTCCAGTGCCTGGTATTCTCATTGTTTTTGACATGACATACTTACACTGAACTTGGTTTTAACTTTGTTCATCATTTATGTGGAGGTGAGACAATTTGGAGGAAGTAAGAATGGCATGCTAGCATATATCTGGGCTCAAATAGGATAATTGAGCATATAAAGAGAAACAAGTAACATTTCTTTTAAATTTGCATCATATTTAATTGGGATATTTTTTTCACCTGTAACAGTGACTTAAGTTTATATACATATATATTTCATATGCATGTGTGCTTATTATAGACGTATATTTATGTACTTTATATAACTATAATACCCACAGATATTTTTCCTATAGATAAAATCATTTGCCTCAGATCTTGTAAAGGTGCTTTTTTATTCCATACTTAGATAACTTTAGTAAACTAAAGACTACAAAGAACACCTCCATTGAAAATAATTCTTTTAGTGTATTTGTTTTATGCTTATCCCCATGCAAAACATTGTTTTCATTACATCTAGATTGTCTACATTTTAATTTTATAAAAATTACTTAAGGTATTTTCTTTCCTACATGCATTTCTGTTTCTATAGAATATACTTTTAGTACATAAGGATTCATCTTCTCAGCATAGTTTTTGCATAACCAGTCTCTAAATGTTGGATAGTTGGGTTTTTTCTAGTATTCCTGGATTTTGGATAATGTAGCTAATAAATATTTATTCTCTAAAGTGGGATTTCTTGGTGAGAAGTGATAAATACTAGACTTTTGTAACACCATCTCCTCTTTTTTCCTCTCAGTTACCTCATCACTGACTATTTCATTTGACCAATGCACTCAGGGGAGTTGTCCATCAGGAATGTGGTCAAGAAAAATTATTTTACCCCAAACACTCAGGGAATAGGCTATCAGGAATGTGGTCAAGAAAAATTACTTTACTTCAAATCTGTGCTTAAGCTATTTGTCTCCATATCAAAACAAAACAAAACAAAATAATTGAGCATTCATTAATAGAAAGAACATCAATATGGCCAACTTATGAATTAGTTAGTTTCAGATTGTTGATAATGTTCTATACTGTATTTTTTATGTAAACTAAGGTATTTACTTATCTTGTCTAGGAAAATTCATCTTCCTAAATCATCTCATAGAGGGGTTCTAAGTCACAATAATTTAACATTCCCATTTCATTGCTGAGGCTCAGCAGTATTTTGAGAACATCTTATAAATCACCATCAGAAGTATATAGCTCCACATTGATATAAACACAAGATTCTTAAACTTATATTGCAAAAACAGAAGAGGAAGTACCAATTGTTTGTGTTACATGCTTCAGGAAAATTACAATTAGAAACACTAAATAGTAATCAAGAATTCCAATGGAATTCTAAACCCTACCAAAATTACAACGGGAATATGACATACCTGTTGATAAATAGTTGGATTGTAGGGACATATTCAAAACTTTTAAAACACCCCAGCTCATTTAAAATATTTTGTAGTGCCATTAAAAACAGTCAAGCCATGGGGCGCCTGGGTGGCTCAGTCGGTTAAGTGGCTGACTTCAGCTCAGCTCGTGATCTCATGGTTCGTGGGTTCCAGGCCATGTTGGGCTCTGTGCTGACAGCTCAGGCCTGGAGCCTGCTTCAGATTCTGTGTGTGTCTCTCTCTCTGCCCCTCACCCACTTGCTCTCTCTCTCTGTCTCTGTCTCTCTCTTTCTCAAAAATAAATAAATATTGAAAAACTTAAAAAAAAAACAGTCAAGCCACAAGATTTTCAGTCTATATACAAAATGCAAATAATCACAAGAATTACAAACAGGCTAGAGATAAGATGAATAGTAAATAGGAATGAGTAGTATTAAATATAAATAACATAGGTAGTATTGCTCCATTATAAGCTCAAGGGAAACTAAAATCCTCATTCGAGATAGTAAATAGCAGTATCTAGAATATCATTACCCAAAATGTGTTCTACAGAGCACTGGTTTCTTTTTTAGACATGTCAGGATAAGTTTGTATCTGTATACATACTAAAAATAAGTTCAGAAAAAGCTACATCTTATATTCTGTCTTAGAAATTCACAATGTACAGAAAAAGAAACTAATTGAATTTTATTTATCCCTGTGTTTTCCATACTTAACTATAACCTCTCTCCTTTTTTCCTAGTGTAACATTTGCTGAGTTACAAATAATGTTTCCCAGAACAAATTTTAGGAAACCTCACTGTAGAGTAAGAGTAACCTAAGCAAAAACGATATTGAAAGTTGGAAAATGCAAAAAAAAGATATTACAAGAGAAGATGATACATGTGGGAAGTAGCATGCATAAATATATCACGTATTATTTGTTTTACAGGAGCAACCAATGGCTTTCTTGAGCAGAAAGAGAATTTAACAGGATATAGTAATGCCACAGACTCATAGTGAGGGCTGAAAACAAGTTGGAAGTAAGTCTCAAGTTGCCACAGAGAATCTCTGTGGCTGGATAATCACTCTGGGACATCTTAGAATTAATAAACATGCCCTATTTTTTCTACCTTTGTTAAGACACAAAGGCCCAGGAGAATGACATCAGTTGGCATGTGGCCCCTTAGGGATCTTGGGGAATGAAAGAGAGGATATGACAGAAAAAAATCTTCCATAGGGTTTGAATTCAGTGTCCCTTGAAGACTGAGTAAAGATCATTCCTGAAGAGGAAACTGAGGCCCTATTCAAAGAGTGGAAAGAGTAGATATTTTGAAGCCCCCCCCCCACAAAAAAAAAAAAAAAAAAAAAGACACAACGTCACTATGATGAGTAAAGGTGTCACAGGAAATAGACAAACCACATAGAAACTGATAAATTTAATGATATGCTTGAAAAAACTTTTCCTGATTTGCAAAACTACTTTATTCTGTAAATTAAGAGAGAACATTTAGAACTACCAAGATCAGAGGAAACATTTGACTAGTATGTTTTATGTATGTGAACTAGAAAAACAAAAAAACAACTCCTGGGTGCTAAAACCATTGAAGAACTAGCTGTCAATGAATAAAGGTCACAAAGACATCTGATCTAACACAGGGGAAACACACATAATGGATCCTTATATTAAATCAGTTTACTCCGCCAAGATACCCTTCATTTCAAAGGTGGCAAAAGTATTGTTACCCAAATTCACCAAAAGAAATCAACTGCTCCATACACCACTACAGAAGATTGCTGAAGGACTTCCTGAAAAGAGAAGTAGCTAATGCCACTAAGTTTAGGAATGTCAAGGGGAAAAACATATAGGAAACTGATAGGATTATGGAGTGGAGAAGAGAGAAATAAGATTGAGAATATGAGTTTAGTGGTAGAAAGATTCACTCTTTTCTCATAATAGGATTCAGACATTTGGGGTACTAGGGTTCTAGCCATTAATTTTGTAGAGTTTTATTAGTGACTAATAATTATAAAAATGTTTAGAAATCCCTTGGAAACTCAGGATGCATCGATGGGGTTCCCTTTCAAACTCAATATCTGCCACCATCTACGAGAATAAAGTCGTCTTCCAGACCATTCACCCGTCTCCTGCCTTATTCTGCAAAGAAATTAAAGTGACTTACAGTAAATGTGCATAATACACACAGAGCTGTTGAAAACAGAGAATGAAGTCAGAATATTTTTTTAATTAATGTTTTTATTTCCATTCCAGTTAGTTAACATACAATGTTATATTAGTTTCAGGTGTACAATGTAGTAATTCAACACTTCCATACATCACCCAGTGCTCATCATGATAAGTGCTGTTCTTAATTCCTATCATCTATTTCACCCATCCCCCACCCCTCCCCTCTGCTAACTATCACATTGTTCTCTATAATTAAGAGTTCTTTTTTGTATCTCTCTCTCTCTTACCGCTTTTTTATAAACGCTAAAAATTGGATAATGTAAAATAACCCACATGTCACCTTATACATACTAAATTTTCCATAAAATGTAGAACTATCTGGTATAAACAGGAAAAAAAATCCAGCAGAAATACATTAATACCCATCTCCCCAAGTCCTGCCTAAATTGTAAAAATTGGGTTTAGATTTATATCCTCCTCTCTGGATAGTAATTTAATTATGGTCTCTAATAAAGTTGATTTGAATCCAGAAAGCAGAAATATCAACAGAGGGCATAATTGCAAAAACACACACACAAAAAGGATTGAAAAAAAGTCATAAAACTATAAGATCAAAATATATTAAGCCTATGCAATTAATAAATAACAGATGTGAGTAGTACAGTTTAAAAGGAGGCCTGAAATAATGGCATAATGAAATAGAAAAATTAAGTAATTGAATTCTTGAAGAATATTTATTATATGTTACAGACCATAAAATTTTTTTAGTAAGATATATGTGTAATGCCACAGTCAAACTGTAACACTGGGGGGCACCTGGGTGACTCAGTCGGTTAAGTGTCCAACTTTAGCTCAGGTCATGCTCTCATGATTTGAGAGTTCAAGTCCCACGTGGGTCTCCCTGCTGACAGCACAGAGCCTGCTTTGGATCCTCTGCCTTCCTCTCTATCCTTCCCCTGCTGGTTCTCTTTCAGTCTCAAAATCAATAAAACGTTTAAAAAATATATAAGATTGAGCATAAATGATACACATATTTAAAATGGTGAAACCGCTTGAAAATTTTTAAATCTCTTAACTGGATCAGGGAATGAATCTATAATATTAAAATAGACTACTCAACAAACAACTAAAGTATAAGCATCCCTTTAAATTCGGTGGAAAGTAACCAAGGTTGTTCTTAGAAAAACACCTCATTTTAAATGTCTATAGTATGAAAAAAAATACTACATGGTTAACTAAGTCTATATTAATTAGCAGAAAAGAAAGGGAAATAGCAAAAGTAAGAATACTAAATACATTGTAAGATGAGAAAAGGGTTGGATTTCCAAAACTCCTTTTCATCAATATTCTGGGAAAAAGTTTGGGGGGAAGAACTTGGTAACAGAAAGACCCATGTTGGAGGAGGAGGAGTTAGGGAGGCTAACAGGGAAGTGTTGGATTGTTAGATGAGTTAGGGTGCCAGCAGGAGAGCTCTCGTGGGTGTGTGTTTGAGTAGAGCTGCACCCTGAAGTGGTGTGGGATTGGACGGCGATGCAGATAAAGCGGGGAGTCACAACATGAGAGAAGTAGTGATGCTGGTCGCATTCCTGCCAGGCACTGCACACTGTTCCTTGCCTTGAGACATACCTGAGAATAAAAGCACCTCAAATCCCTGCCCTGTGGATTTTATCTTCTGGAGAGGAAATGTAGCTCTTCTAAACCAAAACAGTGACACTTGAACAGACCTGTAAGAAGAAAGGTTTGTGTTTTTGGTTTGTTAGTTTTGTTTTTGCAATGATAGGATAACAAGGCAGAAAACGGACTTAAGGATATGCACATGACCCGACCATAGCTCCAGCTTCTTAGCCTTTCCATCAGTCTTGCACTTTCACACCATGTAAGGATGTAACCACACAGCCCTTCCGGCAAACCTCCACTGGTCCTTGTGACTTTGTAAGTTGAGTCTTTTTGATTCCGCCTACAGAGCCTTTAATAATCTGGCCTCAGCTTATCTTTTCTAGTTCTGTTCATTGTGCCCCTCATACACCTTCCTCTGTAACTACAATGTGCTTTTTTTTTTCCTTCCTAAAATATTCCAAGCACATCTGTGCACTTTTTATATCCACACTTGCTATCCCCAGAATGGCTCTCCCACCTCCCCCAGCCTAGATATGGCCCTTCAGTGAGGCCCTCCCTGACCCGACTGCTGGTACCACTTCTACTCCTACAAGGAGGAGTCCAAGACTCCCTTCCTGCATCCACTGCGCATGCTGTTACCACTTGTTGTTCCTGGTCCTCTTACTCCTCCACCGTCCCTTTCCCCAGTAGAATCTGTGTAACTCAAAAATAAGGATTAAATTTCTGCTGTTTTTATATCCCTTTGCTGAACACTGTGTGTCTAGCACTAGAAAATATTTAGTAAATGTTTCTGACTAAACCTTTATCAGGCCTTCTGTGACTTTTATTTTTTTTAAACCCAACAGAAAATTCTTCTAATTTTAAAGCAAAATCTGTGCATTGATAATGTAAATAAGCAAATGGCCTGGAAGATTGAGGCAGTGTGTTGAGACAGAAAGAATATATAACAAGGTGGCTGAAAATATGCACAATCTCTGATCCCCTGTGTAAGCCCCCACAGCTGTACCCCACTCCCCACCTCAACCCCTCCCACTGATCCTGGCAGAACAGCTTGCTTTTTTTTTTTTTAAGTCTGTTTTGTAATTGCTGGTTCTGTGAAGGAGAAAGTTTTGAAAACCAGTGAGCTAGAGACTACATCGAAATTTAATTAATTACTAAGTATCGTTGGTCATTTATGGTGGACCTTTAAAACAGAATAGACATTAGAACATTTTGTGAAATTGTAAACATAAAGAAGAAATTATAAAAGGTAAATGGGAAAGGAATTGTGCAATGTATATTTGCTTTAGTTTGAGGAAACGATCCAGCTAAAACTTTCTTAGCCATTTAATGGTACACTTATGCTACTTTTCTGAAAAAGAACAATTTTAATCATGTTTACTAAAGGCTATTGATTGTTTCCTTATGTTATTTTGTACTGATGTATTTAACCTTATGCTTCTTAGTTTAGGTTGATATTACATATACTTTAGGTATTAAATTTACTGTTTAGCATTTATTATTGAATTTTTTACAAAAGAAAGGAATATGATATAGTGAACATCAGTTTTCACTTAAAAAGTTTCAATGTGACATTAGAGTATAGTAATTTTGCTTATTTGTTAATTAGATTTCCATGGTTAATGAGTTATAATCATCTCTCATTGAGTATTTTATTATGATTGGAACTTTAATATGTACTTTAAAAGAGCTAGGAGTGGGGCACCTGGGTGGCTCAGTTAAGCATCCGACTTCGGCTCAGGTCATGATCTCACAGTTTGTGAGTTAGAGCCCCGCGTCAGGCTCTATGCTGTCAGAGCCTGGAGCTCTGGAGCCTGCTTGGGATTCGTATCTCCCTCTCTCTCTGCCCCTCCCCCAATCATGCTCTGTCTCTCTCTGTCTTGCAAAAAATGAATAAACGTTAAAAAAATTATAAAACAGCTAGGAGTATATGGAATTGATTATAAATAATATACATTTTAGTTAAATGAAGTGACTACATTTTTTTGTCCTAGAGTGAATTGCTGAAATCATATATACTCCTTAACTCAGGTTTGCTATATGTGTTTATCTCTGTATAAAAATCTATCCTATGTTTATAGTGGTTTGCAAAAGCACAGAAATTTTATCAGTAAGAACTTTCTCTCTACAATTCCTGAAAGTAGTTCTACAGTTTGCTAATAATTCCAGCTCTAAAACTTATTCATACTAATGTATAAGTGGCAGAAGCTGGTCTGATTTCTCTGATTGTAAACCAAACAAGAAAGGTTGGCACCCAAAGAAAAGGGAAAGTCAGAAAATTAACTTGTTTATTTTTTGTGTTTTAAGTAAACTCTACCCCCAAGGAGGGGCTCAAACTCACAACCTCAAGATCGAGGTGCACTCCCTACCATCTGAGCCAGTCAGGCACCCCTAACTTATTTCTTAATGAAATATCTGGATCCCTTTTAGTTTAGGTCAGTACTTTGCACACAGTAAGAAAACTGCAAATTCACATCAGTGAGTGTAGACCCAGGCTCTGATGTAGTGACAGCCTCAAAATCTCAGTGATTTAAGACAGTATGCTCTGTATGTTCCACATGTTCTTCCCATGCTATATGCTGTGCCCATGACTCTGTGTCTCATCATCCACCCCCCCAGAGCCCAGACTGATGGAGCAGCTGCCATCTAATCATTTCCATTTGCCAAGATGGGAGTCAGGAAGTTGTGTCTCATCATCCACCCTCCAGAGCCCAGACTGATGGAGCAACTGCCATCTAATCATTTCCATTTGCCAAGATAGGAGTCAGGAAGTTGGAGGGTGGAGTTGGCAAAAGAGAATCTAGAAAATGCACACTGGCTTGTAATGCATCTATTGGAAAGACACCTGTTATTTCAGCCCACATCTCATTGGCCAGAGCAAGTCATATGGCCACTGTAACTTAAAAGGTTGGGGGAGGGGATGCATAGTATCACTGTATCCCCAGGAGGAAAATTTAGTGAACAGTGTTAATGACTGCCACAGTGGCCACTGACTTGAGTTAAAATGTATAGCCTTCCTGACCACCAGGAGTAGCAGAAGACAGGGATTTGCGAGAAGAGAGGAACTTTTCCAAGGATCCCCAAACCATAATCCATCTGTACTGCTAGGAAGAAACTTCCCCCCTGTGGCATCAAGGTAGTAAGTGGAGGGTTGTGCCTTGGGATAGGAATTCTCATCTTCAGGAACTTTTCAAGAAAAGGCTACCTGTTAGCATTAGTCTACAAAGATCTGTTTCTCCAAGAAGTATCTTCTATTGTAGACCTCTCGCCTAACTTTCCAGATTTTAAAAATAAAGCTGACAAACAGACATAAAGTACTCTATCAAAAAAGAATGTCTGTCACCACTATTGTCGTTGTCTGATGTGAGAGTGAATCGTTGCTTTTTGGCAGCACCCTATTGTGTTGACCAGACGTCGAGGACCTGGTGCTCTTCCTTCAACTGCTTTCTCTTTGACTTAAGTGTTCCCAAGCCAGTCGTTTCTGGTTTTACAAAAGTCTAATAAAAGAGATGAGGTAATATATTGATATTTATGTTGAATCATTTCATAATTCACAATGTCTGTTAAAACCAGTATTCCAAGTCATTTTTACTGTATGAATCACATCAACCCGGATTTCTAGTACCAGGGTGTGTGTGTGTGTGTGTGTGTGTGTGTGTGTGTTTAAACAGAAGTTGTATTTTTCCAGGATATCCTTTGTATTCTTTCTCTTTGAAATTGTGGTGTCCTTTAGAAGGGTACCAAGAGGTAGCTGTAGCAAGGAATTTAAAATTTAATAGGGCTAGTAGAAAATTCCTCAGAATTGTAGTAATTTGCCATCTGGTAAGTTCACTTATTTACTGAATCAGCAGATGCATATGGAATACCTGCTCTGAGGCACTGCACTTGGTGCTGCAGAAACAACAAACAAGGGAAAGACAGTCTCTGTTGACAAATATTAATCATTTAGATTTCACAACAACCCTATAAAATAAGAATAGGTATTGTTTTTATTCTCATTTTATGAAGGAAGAAACAGAGCATAGGTTGTTAAGTAACTTGCTCAAAAGCATGCAAAGTGGCAGAGCTGGGCTTCAAACTCAGACATTCTGGCTACAAGATACCAAGTAACAGCAAGACATTAGGGATCTCAAACATACAAGATAGATGTAGTAGGCTATAGCCTGAACAGATGAGTCATCAACAGCTAAATGATCGTAGAAGGAATAGAAGGGGAAGGGGTTGCCCATAGCATATAATAGGTTGAGAAAAGGAGGCCTTAACATTTAAGCATTAGTGAGAAGAAGGACTAGAGAAGGAGACTGAGATGCGGTGGGCCCAGAAGTAGGAGGAAAACCAGTACAATGTGATTAGCCAAGACAAAATAGTATTTTGAAAAAATAAGTCTTCAGCTGTGTCAAAGGCTGCTGCTAGGGCAAATTGTTACAAGGACTGAAAAGTATCTTTGTTACATAGCAATACAGAGGTCATAGGTGACTTTACTGAGAGTATTTTGATAGAGTAATAGCGTAGAATCAAAATTATCTTTCATTTAAGAGGAGACAGTCTTTAAGAAGGTGGAGGAAGATAGGATTCAGAGGACAGATGACCTGAGGAAGGGGTCCTTCCTCCATTGCAGACTGAGAGTAGAGGAGAAAACATGTCAGTGACTCTGTAGATTTGATGGGCCATCTGATGGCCCCTGTTAACTATACGAAGAAGTAGAAGACAAGGACATCTGCCTAGACTTGAAGAGAGAACATATGTTGAGTGTATATAATATAGAATTGTCATTCTAGAGACAGTTGACTAGAAACATGGTAGAGTGTCTAGGTTGGTGAACATGAATTCACGATGGCATCAGTCTTCCTAGGTTCCCAGGTATATATTGCTCAGTAGCTCATATACAAGGAGGAGAAGGTAGGTGGTTGGTTTTAGTTGGGTTTTACCAGGCAGAAGTGACAGAGAAAAAGAAATGTATGGGTTCTGTGCTATTGGCAAAAATATTATTGAAATTAGACTACACTGTCCAAAACGAGTATAAGACAGTATGAAAAAAAGGAGGTGAGTGATGGTTAGAAAATGGACTGGTTGAATTGCCCAAAGTTTAGTTACAGTAGAACAGGAGTAGCAGTAATTTACAGGTGACTGAAAGGTCTGAAAGTAAAGGCTATATAGTTGGATGGGTGAATAAGGGATTTTAAAAATGAAGGGGTTTTGAGTGATGTCATGATCTAGGATAATATCACAAGACTAAGTGGTTAAGGTGGGATTTGCCAGAGTCTATCTGCATGCCTGACTATGCAATACATTTTGACTGAAAAAGTATAATGTAAAAATCGGTCTTTAAAAAAAACTGCCAAGCATCAGTGAATTTATTTTTAAATTTGATAAAGTGTAAACACTGTTTACATGATATTCATAAATGTGTATGAAAATATGCACTGAACAAAGGTCACTGTTTAAACAAAAAACGAGGGAAGTATTCACACAGTCTGAAATTTAAATATAAGATTGTTGGACAAATATTCATGACTCTAGAGCCTTAAGAAGTTAGTACAGATGATTAGAGTTGGCAGTAGATATGTAAACAACACATATTAGCTAATTACTTGGGTTTAATGCATCTGTATACCTATGCAGAGCTGTTTCTTTTAAGCTACAGCTAGATGAAATTTTACCTGCGATAAATACAGTAAATTTGATTGTGTGATGTGAATTTGTTTTGGGTTTTCTTTAAAAATTACATCTTACCTAGTATATGAAACTATTTTATTTACAAAAATTTGCTTTGGCAAAAATTTTGTGGTTTGGGATTTAGGTATTATCCTCATCCATTTGGGCTGCTGCAACAGAATACCATAGACACATAGCTTACAAACAACAAACATTTATTTCTCCAAGTTCTGGAGACTCAGAAGTCCAAGGTCAAGGTCCTGGAAGATTTACTGTCTGGTGAGAACCAATTTTCAGGTTCACAGGTAGCTATCTTTTCCATGTGTCCTCACATGGCAAAAGGGATGAAGGAGCTTTGGGGGGTCTCTTTTAGAAGGTCACTAATTCCATTCATGGGGACTCTATCCTCAAGACCTAACCACCTCCCAAGTCCCTACTTCTAAACACCATCACATTGGGTATTAGGACTTCACAAATGAATTTTGGGAGGACACAAACATTCAGTTTGTAGCAGGTGCCTTTTCAATAACTCCTCTGAAGACTTCATTTATAAAGCTTTCTTGTGTTACCTTTTTATGATATAGGTTTATAGATTATGTATTTTTTTCAGTTTTTTCTTTAAGACATTTTTGAAAATAGTTCATTGGCAAGTCTTAGGGTTAGCCATTGTAGTAACTGAATCCATTTCTACTACATTACAAATTGTTTCTAAGAGAGATCTGCTATATCTGAATATGCTACCATTAATTGTATGCTCGGAAGCAAACAGTTCATCTTATAACTTAACTGAAAATTCTTTTACAATGATGATAAAATAAATGTAAGTCTTGAGGGTAATGTTTATTTTTAACTTAATAATTGATCTTTATTTTAATTTGAGTTTTCCAATTCCTCTAAAGCAGTACAAATAGCGATTGATTCCAGGGTCCTGCAAAATGAGGAAGTCGAAGAGCTTTAATGGTATAGGCATAGAATACAAGAATTTTTTTCATAGCACATTATTCTAAGCACTTTTGTTCTATTTTATTCTTGCCATTAGGTAGAAGTTTAGAGTTAGACCAGATAGGCAGAATAGATTGTCACATTTAAGTTCCATGTGGTTGATGCATTTACTTGTTTAATCTTGTTTTAATAGATTATTTTAAGTTCTTGATATAATAATAGACACTGTTTTTCTAATTTATAAATCAGTTAATTTTTGTGTTTCAATTCTTATGACTAACATAGTATATAATTATTAAATAGGGGCTTCTTACTTTAGTCTTCTCTCACAGACTTCCTCTGGTCAGGTAGAAGGTACACTTACTACTCAATTTAGACTTAACCACTAATTTTGGAAAATGACTATAGCATTTATGTTGAGCTTCCACTGTCCAATCTTTATGACTATCTAATGCTTTATGACTGGGGTTAGAATAATACTAACTCATTTAACTCTGAAGATTTAGTTGTAGAGGACTTTAAAGCTCTATCATCTTGTCAGGCATGCAACTGTCAACACGTTTAACCACTTATGATTCACACCTTTATTCAGCAAATATTATGGGCCATCTGTGATTACTTTGAGAATCTATTATGTGCCAGTCTATGTTCTTATCTCTGGAAGATTCAGCAAGGAGCAAATTTGACAAACTCCCAGTTTCAGGAAATGTACATGCAATGAAATAGTATGATAAATAAGTTCACAGGATAATTTCAGACAGCAATAAGTGCTGTGAAGAAAATACAAGACAATCGTGTGATAAAATGTGATAGAGGAGTAGGAAGATGAGGTCTACTTTAGGTCGAATTGGAGCCAGGACCAAAATGACACCACTGAGGATTTGGAGAAAAGAACATTCCAGAGGAACTTGGGAGTTGAGTTTATGACAGATTTTTCTCTTAACTTTGGAATAAAGATGAAGAGGAGGAGGATGGTGGTGGTGATGATAATGGTGGTATTAAGATGATTTTTTGAGGGTTTCTTGGGTGTCATAGTCCACATTGGAGAAATTGCATAACCTCCATGTTGCAGATACACTGAAGCCTGTGCACCTGATTCCTGATTCACACACGGGGTGTTAGGCTGCCCACACAGTATTCCCAAAGCCAGAGCTACCAGGGTTAGTACCACAATCTTTTTTCTTCTTTGCTTGCTCATCTTTCCAACTTCTCAACTTCATATAATGAGCTAGCAGCAATCTTCCATAACCTGTGAAATCTTACACTTCCTGAACAGCAAAAAATAATTGAGGTATGAAAACTAAATTGTGTGATACATGCATAACACTTGTGACATTATAACAGATTTGTACTCAAGTTGTATTTGAAATTATTTATTCACTGCATTCATGTCATTTTCCAAAACAGAGACAAAGTTCTTGAATTTCTTTTCAGATAATTTTTTAGTTGCATTCTTATTTTCCTTCTCCATTTTTTTATTCTTCATTCCCTCACCTTCTTCATCAGTAGAATAAAATGCTTCTCATTGTCCAGTGAATACATGTAGCAAAAACCTTGCAATGTGTCTAAAACATCTATGTGATTTTAGCATCAATCTTTCTTTTTATCTGTATCAGATACAGTTCAAAATGTTAATAAAATCTCTGTACATGTAAGTGTGACACTGTAATGATTAAGGTATATATTCAACTTTTTTATAAGTAAGGCACATATTGAAGATGGCAGCAATTGAGAGCACAGAATGATGTAAGTGTACATAATTTAGAAAAGAATAGTATTTTCAATTTTGAATCATATTTTCTGATAAAGAAATATGAAGGAAAAAAGTAGTACCTTATCATTTCAAATGACACTAAAATATTTTGGCTTTATTAACAGACATAAATTGTGAAGGTTTACCAATACAATTGGAATGCTTTTATATAATTAGAGAATTCCAAAAAGGATTTAGAAATAGCTCATAAATCTACCATATGTCAACAGCACTTTAATAAATTCCTCCTGACTATGAATAAAAATTTGAAATCCTGTTGCCTATTTGTTTTTTCTATTATATTCACTCAACAAAGAGAGGTTGGAAAACTCAGATTTATCGTCATACCTCATAAAAGTCACTGCAAAAAATGATTAAAAATATACTTATTAAAGATTTGCAGTGAGGCAACATTTAATAGAATGTTTTCCTTTAATTATGCTAACTGTTGTCAAAAGACAAGACTCAAAACTGGGACGCCTAATGTTTAAGATTACATCCAGTGACCTGGAATTCTGCCAAGAGTTTTTTCCTAGGGGTCCATACATTGTGGAATTCCAAGGTACCACCCCAAATAATAGAGTTTGATTAGTCTGTAGATAAATGAGCAGTTCTCACACTTCCAAGTAGTGCCAGTCTCATCTCACCAGTGCCTGTTGTTGCATTTTCCATGAGTTTTACTTCAGTGCTTTTCCTCCGTGTTCAGACAGATGCAGAATAATAATTTACACATACTCAAAGTAAAATACCAACACTTCAACTCCTCTGCCCCCTCCCCTTTTTGCCATCAAACTAGCAAAGACTAAAAACTATGTTAATACCCAGTTGAGTGAGAGTAGGGCAAAAGTTCACTCAGGCATTGCTGAAGGGAATGTAATTTGATGTGATTGCTCTGAAAAGCTATTAAGTATATGCATATAAGAAGATCCTTAATAAAGATATTTACTTAGCTTCTGTTATTCTACGTTGGGGAATCTATCCAAAGAAAATAATCCAAAATGTAATCATATTATGCCTAAAGCAGCTAATGAATATATTTTATGTACTCATTATTAGGAGGACACATCTCAAATATCCAACAATAAGAGAATGATGGAACAGATCATGAAATTCCCATACGGTGGTTTACTGTGTGACCATTAAAATTTATTCTTGTTCATTTATTTAATGGCATGGATAATTATTGATATAATAAAACAAGATACAAAATTTCCTGTATAAAGATTTCAGCTATGGAAAATAGAATAATTACATAAGAAACTTCTTAAATATAAATAATATTTGCCTCTACCGTTTTGGGTTTTTTTTTTTTTTTGGTACTTATCAAAGTTTCAGTGGTGAGCTAGTTAGTAATAATCTTATGATCAGAAAAATATTAAAGGAAAATTACAATAGACTTGGGGAAAAATGATTACCAAGCTTTTGTCCCTAGACTTACTCAGGATTCAGTTGTTCTAGCCTCTCTTCAGATTTAAAATTTTTTTGACTTTTCTTACAAGAATCCAGCCTTAGAGTCTTGAAAGTCACCTTTTTCCCTTTCTGACATCTGTTTCATAACGAGAATGACTTTACTCAGTGATAATTGAATTTCCCTCTTTATAGTCAATTTATAGATTTCCATTTCAGATGGTGGTTTATTTAAAACACCATCTTTTCGATGTTGATATTATCCTCAGTTCACATGGAAATAGAGGTGACACAAAGCTTAAGTAAACAGATTGGTCATAAACTCTTGCATCGTCTCAGATCAACTCCTTAGTCTTTGTATTACCAAAAGCAGTTTAAAAAGACAAGGGCTAATTATAGTAATGAGATTTTTTTGTTACGCACATATACAAAACAACTTAATGTTGGATACAAAATTATTGAGTATTTCATATCTAAAAACATGTGAATGGGAAATCTCTCTGCATTTTCCATCATCAACCACTGGAAAGGCAAAAGGGTAGAATTATTTTTGTTAAATGTATAGATTCATTAATAAAGTTTATGTTCATTGCTAACATAGAAAGAAATCTAGGAACACTGAAGCACTGGGTACAATCTGTGTCTTTGTTTTTCTCTACAAGATCTAATTGAAAGAAGGTATTAGGGAGGACATAGCAGAGAGCCTTTCTCCGGTTGTTACAGCAGTAAATATCCCTTAAGAAACTTCAAAAGCAATGCATGCTTGTTTGAGGAAGAAGAAAGCAAAAGGCTGTTCAGTAATGAGCCAGGGAAAAAAGAAACCTTGTCTGAGAGAAAAAGGACGTGACTATAAAGAGGGAAGCATATAATCTACCAGACACTCTGAGGCTTCTCAAATCAAAATCTAGATTCACTTTATGATGCAAACCCAAGGTAACTAGAAACTGTATTTTTAAAACTTGTACTATTTTGCCTTATCTTTTTTTTAATCCAAAACAATTATGACTATATGACTGTGATACAAATTGATAGAGCTTAGTTATGGGTGTTCAGGTACTGGAAATTTCTATATTTATGAAATATAATTTTTAAAAATGTTTGAGGGCATATCTACAGATGCAATAAGAAGCCAACAGTGTCTTTTTTCACTTCATTTTCTCCTCGCCTGAAAACTCTGCCTTGCCTCCCAGCTATGAGATATTTACTTGTCTGAGATCCTGTAATGGAAATAGATTTTTGTGTAGTGATCCTGAGCCTCTCATGACTTAAAATTGTATTTCTGAGGGAAATCGCCAGATTTTGAGCCTATAGATAAACAATTTGTAAATGGGCTACTTGACATATTCATTGTATTGGAGTTGTCCACCTAATAAACTTAAGAAGTAGCTCTTAGGGAGTGGAAAGAAGATTGTTTTTAGAATCTGGGATCCTGTTTCGATGTTGACTTTACCTTGAGCAAGCCCTTTCATCACTTTCAGATTTTTTCATTGATTTAAAATAAATGTGGAATAAATGTCTTCAAAGTATCGTCTAAATCCAGTGTTCTAGAACAACGATACACTGATTTTCAAGTTTACAGAATGTTGTAAACTGGAGGAGGGGTGTGGTGGGAGAAATTTTCTTCCTATAACTCAGATCTTCCTAACTCATTTTCGGGTGTAAACACACTGACTGCTTCTGGTGTAATGTGGATTTATGCTTCTTGCTGTACAATGCTTAGGCAGTGCAGATATGTAAATCCCTGGCATTGAAAAAGAGGTAGGAAAGTTGGTCATCTTTACACCCTGGAAAAATCTTGTGTTCCATGGAAGAGAAATGTTAAGAAGCAGAGAGAAGAACTGCAAAGAAAACAAACTGCTATGGACACAGAGAGGATTAGGACCATGCGCTGATTCTTTTCTTATGGAATAAGTTACAGTCTTAACTCCTTCCTTATCCAAAACTTGAATGCAAATTTTCCATTATAAATAGATCTCCCATTTTAATGATAAACTCAGGGGAAATTCTGGCAGCTGCAGAGGATGCCGGCAAATTATTATCACCATGTAGGAAATTAGAGAATATCTTTTCCAGGAGCCCTTCCTGGTGAATCTAGCATAGAACAAGCTTGAGTCAACCAAAATCCTGCATAGTATGATTCCATTTTTATGAAATGTCCTAAAGAAGCAAATCTGTAGAGACAGAAAGAAAGTAGATTAGAGGTTGGGGGAAATGGGGAGTGACTGCTAATGGATTTGGTGTTTCTTTATTAGATGTGATAAAAATGTTCTAAAATTTATTGTGGTGAATCAATTTAGTGTGACTATACTAAAACCACTGAAACGTACACTTATGTGGGTGAATTATATGATAAAAGTGTTAAAAGGAAAAACATTGTAGTTCTGAGTTTTAATTGGAAATATTAGTATTAATTTATGAGATATTTTATCTTAAAATATTAATATTCATTAATGTGGGTATATGTGTATTTGGATAACACATACACACACACACACACACATTTTTAGGCCTGAAGAAGTCTAAAAACAATGATGACTTCAGTGGTCGCAAGCATCTCCAGCACCCAGATTCAGTTTTGAATTCCTGTTTCTTACTAATTAGGGTTTCCTGCAGAAATGGCTGAAATACAAAATGTACAAGACTAGTCTGAAACATCTCATTAAACCAGATAACAAAGACTACTAATGTAATGTAATGTCAGAAGAACTTAAGAGCCAACTTAAAAAGGCTTCCCCTGACTGACAAATATGAGAATTTTGTTTTAGTAAAACTAAGAAATGTAACATTAAAACCCATTAGGTATGTTTAAATAGATGAGTTCATAATGATATTAAAAAACAAAAAGAATTGATCACCTGCAAAGCAGTGATGAAGCAATTTAGACCTTGAAAATCGATAGAGAAAAAGAAAGCATTTATCTTGCCCTCTCTATATGAACTGTATCACTGGTAACCAAGTAGTAGATAAGCCATGTGTCTCTTAATAAAATTATTTCTGTTAATAAATGAATGTAAAATGATCAAAGTAGAAAATCACCCATTTTTACAAACCCTGAGGAATTAATGAATCTAGGCCATGATCATCAACAGCTGCTAATTTCTCAAAAGGAGAGCAAACTACATATGTGCCTCCTGATAAAAGAACATATCACCTTGATTCTTGCCAAAGGGATCAAGTCTCTGAATCCAGCTTCCAATCTGTCAAAAATACAGAGGAAAAAATGTGTTGAACTACACTACACATGCATGTGCATAATGTGGCTGCTGTTGTTCAAATAATTCAAATTTGTCCCGGTAAATTATAAGGAAAAGAAAGGGGAAAAGGGAGAATTGTGGTTTAAAACAGGCATAAAAGTGGTAGTATTTTGTTTTTTGTTTTTTAATGTTTATTTTATTTTTGAGAGAGAGAAAGCATAAGTGGGGGAGGAGCATAGAGAGAGAGAGAGGGAGACACAGGATCTGAAGCAGGCTCCAGGCTCTGAGCTGTCAGCACAGAGCCAGACATGGGGCTTGAACCAATGAACCATGAGATCATGACCTGAGCCAGAGCCAGAGGTTTAACCGACTGAACCACCCAGGCGCCCCAAAAGTTGTAGTTTGTTTTTTAAGTCTAAGGGTGAACAGTTGGTTGATTAATAGAAGGGAATAAGTGCCAGGATATGGTTAGTTGGAGAGAAGGAAGGAGCTGTCTCAGCTGGGACACACAGGGGCCTCTGATGGGGCTGGCAAAAACTGGTTTCTTGACCTGGATGGTAATTACTAGGATATGTGCCTTATGATACTACACTAGGCAGTACATGTTGTATATGTGTGTGTTGGGGGAGGGGGTGTCTGTATCTCTGTGCACCTTTAGAATTTAAGTTTTAAAACAAATTAACAGCAAAAAAATTTCCCAGAAGGGGATTCAAGCTTGGGTGGAATCAATTTTGGATCTTGGGATCTATTTGGATCTTGGGATCTTCTCTCTAAAGGAATGTTTAATGTATTTGAGTTAACTTGATACATACAAATTATAGATTATATATCAGATATAAAGCAAGCATAATTCAAATATACAGTATATATATAAATATTCTACATGTCTTAAAGTGCTGGCTGAAGAGGTATTTTGGTAAATGGCATTCATCTTTTTACTTTATAAAATAGATCATCCAAATAACTTGAAACAGTTTATTTACCACCTAGGTGTGGTAGTAAATTCTCAAGTTATAAACAGCTGTATACTTAATAGCATATATGGTGATTAACATTTATTATATGGAGAACAATAAGCAATCCTTTCATTAATTCAGTCTTGTCTTACAACACATGTTGAATTTTGTTCAGAGTTAACTCTGAAACTTGGTTTCAGTAGCATGGAGTAATGGTCAATCCTAGACTCGAGCATCAGACTTGGGCATTCAAATCACAGATCTACCTTTTCATAGCTTTGTGTGAACATAATGAGGGATGTTAACCTTTCCCACCCTCTGAAGCTTCTTTAAAGGCTCAAGCGACTTAGATGTAGACACGCAGAAAAGTCACGGGAGTATACCGAATGCTATATAAGCATCAGCTATTATTATTATTACTTGGCCAAAATCATTTATGCAGTTCAGTCTTTGGGAAGTTATATGGCTGAAAACCTACTTAAATATCCTCATTCCTGGCATCCCTGAACTTGGGCATTCCCACTAAATGATTGTGTTTTCACAGAGGTTGTCATCCTAGTGTGGACAGTAATAAAAGAAGGAAGGCAAGAAATGAAAGAAGGAAAGAAATGAAAGAAAGAAACTCATGGGGAGAAAAGGATTTGCCTCAAAATATTTGATTTGTGGTCCACGTTACTGAAATGCATGTGGTCTGTCATTATAATTAGTTGTGTGATTATTTAAATACATTTGCATTCCTTACTGTAAAATCCTTATTATGAATTTTTTAAATGTAGAAATTTATTCAACCAGCACAAAATCAATATGTTGATCCCTGCCCCCCCTCCCCCACAGTTTTGGATTCTAATCAGTCATTGATAAATGAAGTTTAGCCGATAAGAGTTTGGAAAGGCCTCAGGAAACTTTTTTAAATGTTTATGTATTTAGATTTTCCAAATTTCCTGAGGGATCTAGACCTCAAGAAATATTCACATATATTCGCTAGTTTCTATTTCTTTCCTGCTGATTTCCTTGTTAAGAACTTTAATGAAAAGAAGCCCAAAATATCTCTTAAGTTGTACATAAATCTTCTTCCTACTATTAATATGAGACATGCCTAATTTTACAAATGTTTCTCAATTACATTATTCCTGGTCTATAATATTGGCATAGCTCTCACTGTTGAAAATAATTGTTGTTGTTATTGTTTTTAACTTTGTATTATCAGTCCTATGCTGAAACAGGGTTATTTTACCTGTCAACTACCACAATTAGATACAAGAGCTACTTTACATACAAATGTCCCTTCAAAAGTGAATACTATTGTGTGCTGATTTGCTACAGAGTCTGTGTGAAGGGAGAAAAAACTAATAAATGCTGTGTTGCCAACCAGTAATTAGATTCTCAATGTGGTATAAAGTACTCACAGGAGGTTTGTTCTCAGCCTCATAAATTTGACCGTATCTTTCCATTCTAATGCTATTAAGTGACTTAGAGACATGACTAACAGTAAAATAAGCCCCTAAACCACAGTGGCAAGCACATAAGACTGAAATTATGCAGTGATGACTGCCATTCATTTAGGAATTGGCTGTCCCATTTGCTCTTATATATCAGGCGAACAGCAAATGGAGAGTTGGCTATTAAACGGTGAATTCAGGGTCATGTGGCTTAATACCTCTTGTGCAATTTGCTAAACTTAAAGATTATTAAAGATTTTTGCTTGGTTCACCGCAGAAACCATGTAATACTCATGGTGTTATATAAATATTTGGATGAAAGTATTGTTTCCAATCAATTTATTTCTCATTCTTATCGAATTATCTGAGTCCACTCACATTCAGTGCTTCTCAAACTAGTGTATATCCAAAACCCAGCAAAGGCTTATTAAACACCGATTTATGGGCCCCCCTCAGAGTTTCTGATTCTGTAGATGTGGATAGGAGTCTGATAATTCGCACTTCTTACAAGTCCCCATGTGACGCTGATGCCACTAGCCTGAAATCCGTCCACACTTTGAGAACCACTGACTTAATGCCATAAACTCTCCTCTTGCAACCAATAGGATTCCTTTAAAAAAAAAATGAACTAAAAAAATAGACATCTAGACTTGGCTGTCACCATTGTTTAGGAAACCCTGTCCTAATTTACTACATCATAAAAATTGAGGGAAACATTTCCTCTATTGGGAACCATGATGATTCCTTTCCTAAAACCTAATAAACATTGTATCAAATGGAGCATACATTATTTGGGGTTTCATTTATATGAAGGGAAGCTCTAGTAAATAAAGTAAATAGAAGAGCCATCTCATTATCCCAGAAGAATATGTGGCACAAATTTTTGTCATTGTTCTAATATTTAATGGAGATTTTTTAAGTGTTTTAAAATCTTATTTCCTTCAAAGTCCAAGATCCATGCTGGAATTTGCCAGAATTTTTGTGTTTATTTTTCTATCACAACCCCTAAAAAAAAAGATACTTGCTATTTCCCATGGTTCTCAGTCAGTTATCTTCAACAATACTGCCCTGTAGTGACTAAAATTAGGGCCAAAGTTACAGTACTCCACTCTTACTCTATTTTTTAAAAGGTGAGATTTTCAGCATTCATATCAAGTTTTTATCCTGTGCATTGCTCCTTGTTTTATGTTAGAAGAACTTGACTCTGTTTCTATGTCATCTTGACCTATGGGTCTGCTGCCTGGGCTTAGACTGGCCTTAGGACTACCAGGCGTCTTCTATCACCTCTCTTTTACTCCTCTTTTATCCTTGAATGCCATGTTTTCTCCACCATGCATTATCTCAGAACTTTGAGTCATACTTCCCCCCTTCCCAGCTTCATTGAGACATAACTGACTTACAGCATTGTGTAAGTAAAATTTACAACATGATGATTTGGTGCCCTTATATATTGTGATATGATTACCACAGTAGCATTAGTTAATACCTCCATCACCTCACATAATTGTGGAGAGAATTTGAGGTCTATTCTTTTAGCAGCTTTTAAGTATATAATACACCATTGTCAACTGCAGTCACTATGTAGTATATTAGATAGCCAGAACTTCATCTTATAACTGGAAGTATGTATGTCCCCTTTGACCAGCATCTCCCCATTTTCCCAACCCCTTTTCCCCTTTTCCCCCTTAGCCCCTGGGCAACCACCATTCTGCTCTCTGTTTCTATGAGTTCGGCCTTTATAGATTCTACATATAATGATAGCATATAGTATTTGTCTTTCTTTGTGACTTTTACTTTTTTAAACACACAGTGCTACTATCCCAGTCTTTCTATTAGAGTTAGCCCTTCTGAACAGATCTAATCAGTTTTTTAGCTACTTGGGTGATTCCCTTTGGAATAACCTTCAAGATGTTGACCAGTCACTGAATAAAAGACGTATGTATAGTGTACATAGATCATGCTGGGGGAAGTCTGCTTTGTGTAAAACTGAGTTTAAGATCTTTAAAAACATCTAAATGATAACTTTCTCTATAGTTTTATACAGTTGTCTTTCTATATATCTCTGATACTTTTGCTGATTTTAGATGGTCTGTCTGATGGCAAGGATTTGTCTAATACTTTGTGCAGTAGTCACAAAAATATAATTTTCTTCTTCACTTTCTTTTTGGAGAAGAAATGGAAGTTATTACTTGATCCTTTCCTGTGCATCATCAAATACTACTTACTCTGTGGACATTTTTCTAGAGTTACACTTCAAAAACAAGTGTTACTATGAGTCATTGACCACAGCTGTCTTATTTACTTATGTATTCCAAGTGCCTTTTGCAACTTGGCATGTAGTACATAGGCACTCAATAAATATTTGTTGAATAAATGAATTGACATTTTTAAAGGTCAAAATTATAGAAGAGGTCTCTTTCTGAAAGTTTGTAATTTAGAAAGTTTCAGCTATGTTGAAGTGTGTGTGTGCATGTGTGTGTGTGTATGTAATAGCTTTACAAAGCATTCAGATAGTGCAAGAGTAGCTACAATGTACAAGGTAAATCATATTTTCTGTTAGTTATTATATATTTATATTTTAGAGGAAATGCCTCCCATATTCATTCTTTTTTTTCCAAGTGATAACTCTAAATTTATTTTTTTTAACTTTATTTATTTTGAGAAAAAGAGCATCATCAGGGGAGGGGCAGAGGGAAAGGGAGAGAGAGAGAATCTCAAGCAGGCTCCACACTGTCAGAATAGAGCCCAACAGAAGACTCAAACTCACGAATCATGAGATCATGACCTGAGCCAAAACCAAACTTAGAAACTTTACCAACTGAGCCACCCAGGTACCCCCAGAATATTTCAGTTTGGTATCTTTGAAGCTCTACTAATAGAAAAGTATTGAGTTATATAACATTTTGATATTCTGATGACAATTATTAATACAAGGCATTGAATTATTTAGTGCAAGAATAGAACACTGGTCTATTAAAAACATGTAGTGTTGTCATGAATAGGATATATGAAAAATTTTTTAAACCTCTTACTGTAAATAAAAAATATTTAAGGTGCTCTCAGGAAAGTTAACATAATACGGGGTGGCAGGCTACAGACACACCCATTCATTTACATTTTGTCTATGCTCTGATTCTACATCTCCAGTTAGTGAGTGAATGGATGAAGAAATGCCCTATGACCAAAAATTCTGCTTCCAACCATTTACCCTGAGGAAATAGTCATATATATAAATAAGTGTGTACAGCAATGTCCATCCCACTGCTCTTTGTAATATCAAGACAGTGGAAACCTCAGTGTCAAGTAATAGGAATCTGGCTAAGTTCTGGCACATCTGGCGTACATTGGTATATTATATAACTTTTTTAAGAGAGATACTACAGAAATGTATGCATTAATGTAAAACAGGTCAGCAAACTACAGCACTCTGGCCAGATTCATCCTGAGACCTGTTTTTTACTACCAGAGCTAAGAATGGCTTTTACGTTTTAAAGGATTATAAAAGAAAAAAAAAAAAAAAAAACCATGAGAGATAGAGAGTATGTAACTGGCACTTACCATCTGACCCTTTACAGAAAATGTTTGCTGACCTCTGGTATGCAGTGTTGTTTTTGATGTAGATTGAGTTGCTGGGGATGGCTTCAAAACATTACATATGGAAGACTGCCATTTTTCAATAAAAAAAAAATGCAATCAATACCATTTAGAAGAATAGGCACTTAAGATGTTAACAATAGTTTGTATCTAGATGGATAGGATTAACGGGACCCTATTTTTTTGTCTGTATAATTTTGTGATTTTTCAATAATGAGAATATATTCATTGTAAGATAGGAAAAATTAAAAATTTACTTTTGGTGTTAGGTAAAAAGAATGGGGGATGAGAAGGAACTTGTGAGTTCTCAGGTGCAAAGGTATAGTTGTCCGTTTTGTAGATGAGGCAGCTGAGGCTAAGGGAGGTTAATCAACTTGCTGAGGGAGGCATAAACATAAAAGAAAAATAGCACTGCGCCAATTTTTTTTGTCCAGCAACATCACCATTTGATAACTTAAAATGTTCATCCATCAGTTGACTTGGTTAATTATGAACTCTGTGCCCAGGGGCAATTTAGAGGTGTCCTTCATCTGATAAAAGAGGGTTATGCAGAAATCAAAACCACCAAATTAATGGGATTAGATGTAGAATCAGATGGGTTTACATTTGCTTAGACTGAAAAAGGAGTCGCTTACATTTTGCATTTTTTTAGAAAAAGCAAACAGAACCTGTGTAGATGTAGGTATTTAGTTGACTTTGCAAATTTGCAAGCTACTATTGCTAAATACCATACTAATTCACTGCTGTTTCATTCATGTAGAGTTAATAGTTCATATTCAGTCACCTGACACAAAATTAGGGCACATTTCCTGAAGCTCATGCCCTTCAACAGAAGACAAACATGCAAGAGACATTTGACATCCTCAAGCTCTGGTACAGACGACTGTTTACAAAATTAGTCAGCAATTTAGAAGGAGAGCAAATATACTACAACAGTGAGAAATCTTCACTATATTGAACTGATAGCTAATAACCAAAAGAAACATTACAACTACAGAAAACAGACATAAAAGCTCAGCAGTTTTTGGACCATTTGGTGTATGGACAAAAAGCCTAATATCCTCCAATTATTCCTGAGGGAACCGTGATCTTATAGCAAAGAACAATGAGGATGGTAACTATTATGGCTCTTTACAAAGCACATGGACATTTAATAACATTTAATCATCTTGTGGGGAAAATGATTCCCTGTTCACATATTTAAAAACTGAGGCACAGAGGGGGTTAAGTGAGTGCTCAAGATCTTACAGCTCCATTAGCAGATGGCAAGGAGCTAGATCTCTTAGTCCCAAGCCAGTGTCTGCATGTGATACAGATGCTGAGTCAGCAAGATGGGATAGCTGTACATTTCACTAGATCGAAAGAACAGATAAACATGTTTCTAAAACCAATACGAATAACAAGGTTAAACTACAGGTATTTTGATGTGCTTTAGAGATGAGGTTCGGCATCTGGAAAAATCCCTAGCATAGAATGTCTTAAAACTCAAAAATGCCAAGGAATCATAATATACTTGGATAGATGATGCTGTCATTTTATTCTTATCTTTCTATTGGACAAAGGTCTCCAAGCCTGGATTCTGTGTATTTCAAATGATTTGTGATATTTACCTGTAAATGTAATAATAAACAGAACAGTCCCTGTTTTAACACTGTGATAGCACATATTAACAAGCTTTATGTGGTGGATTCCACAAATTCTATTAGAAATCATAGATAGGGTACAGAGTTTCATAATTTCCTGTCTCTTTAGCAGGGACTATGTTCTCCTTAAAAAGGTGTTTTCTTTTTGATGTGAAATGTGTGTTCAGGCACTATCTGGCATACTTAAGTAATATTAAGTATCGTTAGCAATATACTGCATATTTTTCAAACCTCATGTTGGTGAATTGCCCATGTTTTTGACCAAAATTGAGACAGAATGAGCAGCTCAACAGCCCATCTCTGAGCACTGTATAATGGCTTGGACTACTATGCTGTTATTTATTGTTCTTTTGGCCAGTGTTTTTTAGAACATCTAAGGTAACACAGTGTATGGTACACCTAAGGATAATTCTCAGTGCAAGAGCTACATAACCATTGGTTCTGTTCACTTTTTTGTGCATTTTGGATATATGTTAGAACTTCCATATTAAATGTATGTTAGAAGAGGGACACATAGCTTTCTGTCATCATACTATTTACCTTCTCTAAACCCCGCACTGCCCCATTTATCTCTACAATAAACACATACTTTCCCCTTGAGAAAGTTTTTTAAAGGACCCTAATTATTTCTCAGGATCTTTTCTCTATCACAAAACCATTGTAATATTTCTTGGCATTGTCATTTATGTACCTTTGCCCCTTACAACTAAGAAAAGTTGCATAACCAATGAGAACTCTTGCCTTTCTCCTGCCCCATTCCTCAGAGTCCTGATTCAGAAATTCCTACATTTGTTGTGAATGGGAGGCACTAAGGTGGTAAGTGTTGGGACTTGCTTGACCCATGATATGCTCTTTTAACCAACCCTTTAACTTCTCTCCCTGATATTGAAGGTTAATGAACTTGTCTTATTTCATTTGGGCCCTATAAATCTACCTCTCTACTCTGCTCTCTGTCCGGCTCCTTCCTCTCCCCTTCTGTTTGATCTCCTGTCCTCCACCACATTAATGCAGAGTGTGCACAAACAGATACATACCTACCCCCAAATAAACACCCACCTACACCCACATAAGTGCCACCTGTCCAATCTTACCTCACCCCCAGGACCTAACTCAATCTCTTTCTTTGTTTTATTCCCATAGTTACAGCCTATATTGCACAATTTAGTCTCTATTTATGTGCTGCTATTGTTTTATGGTGTATATTTTATGTTTATATAGTTCTATATGCCTGACTTGCCTTCCTGGTTGTAAGCTCCTTGAGATCAGGGATCTTTGTTTTCTCATGGATCTCTCTTATAGTCCTTATCACATTGAGAAACATGCAGTAAGTGCTTCCTAAGTCTTAAAACCAGATCGTATAGAGCAGAAAAGTACTCAGAAAGTGTCTTGTCTAGTGCCCTTCATGAAGGCACTAGATGAAAATGAAGGCCATCTTCATTGTGATAGAACTGAAAAGTAGCAGACCCTGAACTAGAACCCAGGTCACTTGACCGCCTGTTCGGTGTACCTATTACTAGGCCACCTTGACTCTGGCTTATTTATGCTCAGGGAAATCGTAGGACCAGTTCCAGGAGGAGATGGCCATGGTTTCTGCCCACATGGATACTGGTGATGTTGACCCTAAACAGCCTGAAATTCTATCTAGTATTTCTCCCCATTTTTCATCCTGCTCGCTTAATTTTATAAGATCTTCCCTGTTCAGGAGCTAGGGAATGAAATTAGAGCCCCCAGGAAAAAAACTAAGAAGCTAGGGAATAGAATTGGAACCCTCAAGGAAGAATCAGTACCAAGATGCAATTTTATTAATTCATTTATCAACATTTATTCGTTTTGACTAGGAGATACTATAAAAGCAAACTTTAAAAAAAACTTTTCACTGTTAATTTTTTCATGAGAAATATTTTTAAAAAGCTAGCTAAGTCAAAAATGCCTATTCTCTAGGGTATTCTATATCCAGATTTTAAAATTATACCTATCAGAAGTTTTTTCCTTTCACTTAAACTTTGTGGTTTTCATACATTGGAAAAAAATAGTCTAAGGCACAGTTACATTGACTCTTGGTTATGACTCATGGTTACTGGCAGATTAACATGCATATTCTTTTTATTCCAAATAATCAAGTTCAGGGGGATCTTAGTGCTTTACTTTTGCAGGGAAAGGAAGGACACTTGCTTCATCTAATTGCCTAAAGACTAAAAATCGAATTATACTGAATCATAGAGAAGAAAAACAAAACAATTGACAAAAGAATTCATCTAATCAAATTTATAAATTCATAAAAAATGAAGTTCATAATGCAACTTGACAAATACAACAAATAGTTCTTATTTAGAAAAATGTCAGTTTTGGGGTTTAATGAATTACAGAGAGAATGCAAAATTTGAAAAAGGCAGTGTAAGATGTGTGCACACATACATACATAGAACTCACAGGGGAGTTTCTGTGAGTCAGAAGAATTACTTGTATCTGGGGTAGAATGAAGCTGGCATTCACTTGACCACAGCTACTATTGAACTGTCCCACATCAGATCATTTAATTGGGGGAGTAGGGCCTCTCTGAGCATCAGTTTCATCTGTACACTAAGATTATAGAACTAGATGACCTCTGACATCCCTTCCAGCTCTAAATTTCTTCTGGATTAACTATTTTTATATATCTTTATTTAAATACTTAAACCTTTAGCAATTCTACTCTAAATTATAAAGCCACAGTAGCTCAATAACTACTTATTGGTTGAATGATTAAATTTGACCGTGTCATGTGTGTTAATCAACTCAGCTAACGATATATAGGTTATTTTAGTTGTTTTCAGCCAAAGATATTTATCATATCTATGGCATCTTGTGCTGAAAGCTTTATGTAGCAAAAATGAGTAATAGGTAAACACTGCTTATACTAATGGGGAATTAGTGTTTGATCTTTTAACAGTGAAGTTTTCAGCTCAGCGTTAAGCATTTGAAGAAAGGCTTTGATATTGATTGCGCACTTCAAACTGAAGCATGTCTGAACTGAAACTGGTTCTTTCCAGTGCCAGAGCCTCCTGTTCTTATTCATTTCCTCTTTCCTTACTCTTTGCTCTGGCGTGTAAATATTCCTGTACAGTTCTTCGGGGATCTGCAAACTAGAAAGGCAAAAAAAGCCATACATCTTGTTTACAGCCTTGTCTAATCCTATCTGTAAGGGAAAAGTAAAAAGATAAATGTTTTTATTTGATACATTCTACAGTCTGAAGTTTTTAAAACACTGATCAAAAACAGCAGTAAGACTATGATGATGTTCCTTAAAAGTAATGAAAAGATACAGGTTTGGTGCAGTTATTTTGAAATTCTTAACTTGAGACCATAAAAGTTTTTATTTAAACCTATTTGTTAGATACATGCTTGAAAGATTATTTTAGAAGCTATTTCATCATATTTTACTACCCTTCTTTCAGCAGATTACATTAGTTTTAATTTTTTGCTATGGATATCACCAGAATCTCTATGATGCAGGATCTTTTTGAAGTTTCCTTGTGGGTCGTAAGTGTCTGCCCATCTCAAATTGATTGGTACATGTTGTACAAAAACTATTTGATTTTAATGGTCATTTAAAAAAAAAGAAAATATCTTCTATTATCAGCATGGATTGCATTTTATTAACTGTCATTTTTCTTTTTGCTATCTTTATAAAATCCTCCCTACCAAACATAAGTACCAGTAAATCCTGGAAACCAAGGTTGACTAAGAATTTGATGGCAAATTAACACTTCCTATCTTTATAAAAATGATAATAGGTTTGCTTTTTTGCGAGTCCCATTTTAGTACTAGCTTTATGACTTTAGAGTACTTGCTTTTCTATAAGCCCATTTAACTGGGGAAACCAAGAACCAGAAAAGTTAAGTGATGCACCCAGGCGCCTCTTGAAGTCATGGTAGAGCCAGTCCTAGGATGCAAGTGCTGGCTGGTCCAGTGCGACCTTCATCCTGCTTGCCCCATTTGAAAGAGCACAGAAGCACCATTTAAGTGTGCTCTTTGTGATCATTTGCCTTTCAGCACATTGTCCAGCATGTGCTAGTTAAAACTTAACTGTTCTTTAGAATGATTTGTGACATTTTTCCTTCATTCTTATAACAGCATTAACTTAACAAACTAGTTTCAAATTTTATTGCATAGTCACTATTTTAAGGAGAAAGACATTATCTTTGAGAATCTGGATTCCTCCTCCAAGTAACTTGTCTTAATATCTCAGGAGGAGATAACAAATCAAACATTAAGAATTAGAATTGACTCAGGCTCATATATGATTTCATTTAAAGCATGAATATGTTAATTAATGTTTTTACCCAAAACTATTTTGTAATTGTGCCCAAGGGTTGAGACTCCACAATATTTGACATAATTCATTATTTTCCAACAACAGAAACTAGTAGAATAGGATAGAGCACTTCACAAACACTAGAATATCAATGGTTTCTGATTACAGAGCCCAAGGTATATTTATTAATATTGGATTAATTCATTTATTAAATGAACATTTACTGAGTACCAGCTACATTATAGGATACTAGGTGTATGTATACCTCAACAAAGAAAACAGTCCATGCCCTTGTGAAGCTTATGCCTGCTGGGATTGTCAAACAATAAACAATACATTAATTAGGGACGTGATAAATGGTGGAACAGAAATAAACAAGATGATATGATGAACAGTAAATGGAATGGCTAACTTTACATGGTGTTGTTAAGAAAGACCTCCAAAAGGGTCATGAAAGTGGATTCCTAAAGCTAAGCATGAACTAGGCATGCAGAGAGCTAGGGAGCCAGCAAAGGTGGACTAGGGAATCTCAAGACACAGGGTTGCGATTTTCTCTCTGTTAACTGAGAATACAAATATTCTCCCACCCACTACTCATAGGAATATTGTGGTGATATCAATAAATTTAAACACAAAATGACCTGGGGCACCTGGGTGGCTCAGTTGATTAAGCATCGGACTTCGGCTCAGGTCATGATCTCAGGGTTCATGGGTGTGAGCTCTATGTTGGGCTCTGTGCTGGCAGCTCAGAGCCTGGAGCCTGGTTTGGTTTCATCTCCCTCTCTGTTTCTCTGCCCCTCTCCTACTCATGCTCTCTCTCTCTCTCTCTCTCTCTCTCTCAAAAATAAACATTTAAAAATCTTAAATAAACACAAAATGACTTAATCTGAGTTGGATATGTATAATAGGCAGTGAGGAGAAATGGAGGTGTTTTTCTCTACTTGTAGAAAGAAAAGAAAGTTACTTGGGGGTATAAGAGAGTCACACAAGAAAGCATTAGAGATCTATATCTTGATTTCTGTAATCAAATGCTACATTATGTGATGCCAGTTGTCAGTGTAGGAATTCACATAAGGCAAAGATCTTGGTCTGGAGTTGGGATTTAGACTGGGCCTTGAGCAATGGGTGAATTTGGGTTGGTCACCAGGAGGCAGAAAAGGGTGTTTCAAGGTGAGAGACTCTACAAATAAGTATACAAAGGCTGCACCACCCCCCCCCCCCAAAAAAAAGGAATTATGCAAAAATATAGAGATGTTAACTAAGCTTATTGTAGTAATCATTTCACAGTGTATGCATGCATCAGATCATCATGGTATATACAATTTTACATGCCAATTGTATCTCAGTAAAGTTGGGAGGAAAATCACTTAAGAAAAAAAAAAAGATACTAAAGTGGATGGACCTTGAATGAGTGACCAAGACCGTGAAGACTCAAGCTGGAGCCAGAGTGGTCTTAGAGAGAAGGAAGACAATAAATTGGTCTCATTCATAGAGGTCATTGAAAAGTCAGCAGATCAGTTTTAACCTGATGTTTTAGACAAGAGGGAATCATTATTGTTTCTTGAAGAAGAAAGTCGTATAGTAAAAAGATTTGGTAATACAGATGCAGACTAATGGAAACAGGAAGGGAAATCCTGGAGAATGGGAGACTTCCTTTTTTTTTTTTTAATGTTTATTTTTGAGAGAGAGAGACGGAGGGAGCGCGCTCACTGAGGGGCATAGAGAGAGGGAGACACAGAATCTGAAGTAGGCTCTAGGCTCTGAACTGTTAGCACAGAACCTGATGCAGGACTCAAACTTACAAACCACAAGATCATGACCTGAGCCAAATTTAGACACCTAACTGACTGAGTCACCCAGGCACCCCAAGAGGGCCTTCTTTTTTTTTATCATGCCATTTCATTGTACCTGGTGATGAAAATGAGGACTATGCTCATATCACAGAAAGGGAATGAATTGGATATGAGACATTTCGGGGAAATGAACATTGACATTTGATGACTAAAGAGTGATAAGTCAATAGTCAAAATGCTTCCTCTCTTGGGACCCACGGACTGGTTGAACAGTGTCAGTGATGGAACTGGGGAAGTTTGCCTGGAATATTAAGTGATTATTTCATCTTGGACATGTTGTTTCAGAAGACAACAAGATACCCAAATTGTGATGTGAGTACACAAGTAGAAGTATAGCACTAGAGCTGACATGGAAGGTTGAATTAGAAAATGCAAACAGGTGATGAGAACTGAGGGCTTAGCTCTTGAGAATGAATGCTGATAATAAGAGTATGTGTAATGGGGTCATAGCACACACACACACAACCTGAGGAGAAGGTACCAAAACAGCAGTGGGATAAAAGCCAAGACAAGAAAGAATTTTAAGCATTTCCTTCTAGGGAAAGTTCTTAGGGAAATACCATTATCACTATCACCATAATGATACAGCTAACCTTTTAATGTGATTTCTGCGTGTCCTAAGATCCTTCAATATAGAAACAGTCATTTCTTTCCACAATCTTTAAAATAGTAAATGCAACTGTGGGCTTTTTTTTTTGAGGGGGGGGTGAGGCAGAAGAAAAGGGAGACAAAGAATCCTAAAGAGGCTCCATGCTCAGCGTGTAGCCCAAAGCAGGGCTTGATGCAGGGCTTGATCTCAAGACTGTGAGATCATGACCAGAGATGAAATCAAGAGTTGGATGTTTAACTGACTGAATCACCCAGGCACACCAGTAAATACTATTGTTATCCCCACTTTATAGATGTGGAAGCTTAGCATAGACGGATTAAGCAATTTGTCCAAGAATACCCAATTTGAAGAAGTTGAAACTAATATTCAAGTATAGGCATTGTGTTTTCAAAGCCTGCATCCTTAACCTCCCACGCCATATGGTTATAATATCCACGATGGTATTTTAATTGCATCGTTTGACTTCCATCTTATGTAAGTTTCTTGAAAAAGGAGTTAATTAACTAACAGTTTAAAAAGTGAAACTAGGAAGTCAACAGATGGCTGGGCGATGATTGGATAATCCCTTTCAGCAGAAAAGAATGTAGAATTCTATAGAGTAAGGCAGAGAAAGAGAAGAATATATCTTTGGGTCTGTTGTTTTTTTTTTTTTTCTCCTCTCCTTCGATATACTGTTAGTGATTGAAATGGGAAATTGTCCACTTTAAAGAGAGTTATAGTAATTTGTGGGGGAAAAAAACCCCTCTGTTTTCTAGTGCTTTCTATGTATTACAAATGTCTGTGTTCTCATTTCTATACCAGGAATGTTAGTTTATCTAAACTGTCAACCAAAACTTTATAGTAAAACTCATTACTTCCTTAATTTTCATTTCTAAATGAGAGTCTGCAAAAGAGTAGGGTTTTCAAAATAGCATCAACATTGGTATTACTGGAGTATATTCATTCTGGGAGCCCAAGTGTATGCCAGGATTTCTCTGTGGGGGGGCTCAGGACTTACAGCAGGAATTATGGACTGGAACCATTCCCTCTGGAGATGCTACACAAGACCTCTTTGACAGGGGGTTTAAAGAATGCTTTTCCACTGTCTGGGAGAGGACTTTGTTTCCATTTTTTCCATGCTTTTCAGGGTTTCCCCAGCCTTTCTCACATCTCCGTTGTTTGAGCAAGAGGCAAAGGGAAATAGTTAAGTTCCCATCCCACCATGCTCAGTCCTATACAGTATAGGAAGGAGAAGGGGCGAGGCACCTGCTTGCTGCTTCAACTGTCACAGGGAAAGCTGTAGCATGCCTTCCTTCAGTGAGACTGAATGGATGTCATCTCATTACCCTTCCTAAGGCACAATGTGCTCAAGTGAACTGGCTGCTTAAAAACTTTTGATATTTTCCCATTTTAACAGAATAGAATTCTTAGACTTACGTTTATGACACTCCACAGTTTGGGCCCATGTTGTATATGTCTGACCTTGTTTACCAGTATTCCCTCTTTTTTGGTTAGGCAAGCTGACCTATTCCATTTCTGCTACAGGTCCCCACTTGCCTGTGTCTGTGTTTATTACACTGATGGCCCCCAGGGATACCGCTTCCACTTCCTGCCTTAATTTCTAGTATTCCTAGTCCCATTACATGCTGAGTACAGCCCTCATCTAAATGCTGTCTTCACCATAGAGCATTACAGAGTGCATCTGAACTCCCAGATGATTTTATCTCCAGTTGTCGTTCTATCTGTGTTCTAGATATTTATGTGCATATATCATATTCCTTATAAATTCTGGGCATAACTTGTACCTAATTTAACTTTGTGTCTTCCATTTCACCTACACTTAACATCAGAGGAAGTTAAAACTGCAAAGAACTGAGAGGACATATAGGTTACTTGTAATAATATGTTTTTAAAACTTCTCCTTTCTCTGTGCTCTACTGAATCAGTAAAGATGGGACAGGACCAGATCTCCCGATTTTCAGTCCAGGACTTACCCTCCAGCAGCCCTGGTTCTGCCTCTGGTTTGCATGTTGGAATCATCTGATGTCACCTGTGGTGCTTAAAAAAAATTGTGTTCCGGGAGCCTCAAACCATAGAATTTAGAATCTTGAGAGTGCGATCCAGACATCCATATTATTCAGATCTCCCAACATGATGCTAATGTGCAACCAAGATTAGTAATAGATTCCCCACAGCACGGTGGCCCCTGGACCATTCTTGCTTTACTAGGTAATTCTATTAATTTGAGAAACTTATTTTTTCATATAAAGAAAATTTTAAAGTAGAAAGTACTAAATGTGAGACGATAATATAACACTTTTTTGTTTTGCTTACAATAGTAGCTTACGTAACTGTTTAACTTTTCAGATATTTCGAAAGAAAGCAGTGGAACTTGGGGTAAAATTGCTACCTGCGTTTCATACTCCCTCTGGAATACCTTGGGCATTGCTGAATATAAAAAGGTAAAATTCTTCATTTTCACAACCTATTTTAAGTTGGAATATTCAATTGTGGTTTAACTGGATGGATAATTTCTTGTATGATGTCAGTGACTGATACCACTGGGAGTCTTGGCATCTGTCCTAGTGTTGGAAGCTAGCAGTTTTCCAAGCCTTAGATGGGTCCCTATCATGGGATGGTGTGACCCCAAGCCAAACGTGATTTGAGGTTTTAACTATTCATGGTGATGTTGAATATTGTCTCCCTGTAGATACCAAGAACATCCCATTATCTTTAAAATCATTGTCAAAGCATTTCACTTCCAAAGAATCCAAGTCCTAAGAGCACTTACTTCAATTAGGCTGCTGGCAGAGATACTGCAGAGCCAGAACCTTGGACCAATCAGATCTCCCATGTAAGGAACTGGTGTGACAGGTGGGGAGCACTTGGGGCTGGCCTGCCCACAGTTGTAAGGAGGGAATGGAACTGCTCCACTGACCCAGATCAGCCCAACCTTCTCATCCCATTTGGGTGAAGAATCTTGTTATGCCAAGTCCATGGGAATTTGGCTCCAAGAAAACCTGGGCTAAACAGACTTTCTGGTATTTTCCCAGGGAGTAGTTTGAATTTTTATGATAGTTGAATAGTTTGCCAATAAACAGTCTTATCTTAAGCTGCCTTCTTAACCCCTTCTCCCCCATAAGTAATTAGTTACATACGTACCTCCTTGTGGTGGTGGTGGTGGTGGTGATGATGATAGCTATTTTATTATCATAAAATGTCAAGCTTTGTTCTAGGGTCTTTGCGTGTAACACCATATTCAATCCCACAGTGACCCAAAAAGGTCAATACCATTGTTATCTCCATTTTACTAGTGGGACTTGCACCGCAGAGAAATTAAGTAATTTGCCTAACATCATATTGTATATAAATGGTAGAGATAGAATATGTACTTAGACATTTATACACACATCAATACATTAAAAAGTTTTCTTGTTTTTAGAAATGCCAAGAGGATGTGCAGGGTGATTTGGCAGGATTAATGCGCATTTATTCTAAATTACTTATTTTAGTGACTTTCTTTCCTGAAATTAATCTTAAATAGTCAGTGAAATTAATTATTTGGTTAATAAATCAGTTAAATGTGATGCTTTGTTTTCATTTGTATGTTATATATCGATACCTGACATCACACTGTACCTGTTTATAATTGTGTGTGTGTGTGTGTGTGTGTGTGTGTGTGTGTGTGTGTGTGTGTGTGTTTGAGGCAGGGATGTTAAGTCACTAAGGCAGGGAGAGGGAGAGTCCACCAAAGTAGGCCATGTTAACTTGAGTTCTCTATTGTATGATGTGATGTCTCAGGATCCGCTTTTCCCTTTAGAGGTCCGACAGCTCTCTCTGCCACCTTGAAGGTCATAGCATACACTGCAGGGACTCAAAGCAAGAGTGGGTGTGTGCTTGGCCTGGAGGCAGTATGGTGTTTGTTTGGAGGTCCGTGAGTTTTTTATTTGGCTCATGTAGATCACCTATAATAGGCTTCTATATCTTTGGACTTTGTATTTATAGAAAATACTCTGACCTAGAAACGACTCTGCCACCTGAAATAAGACCTGGTTATGAAAACACTTTGCACATTTAACACTTTTTTTTTTCCTACTTACCCTCTGAGAAAAAAATGATATAAGCATAATAATACACTGAGTTAAGTGGTTATCAGGAGACGTGGTTCCAGGTATTTTACAGCCACTCTGAGCGTCTTTCGAGCAATCATTTCAGCTCCCCAGGATTATTTGTAAACTGGAAGTTAGGCCACTTCAGTAGTTGCTTCGTGCACCTTTTCAGGTTTATAGGCCATTTGGAAATTCTGATGGAACATGGCCCTCTCCTCATAAAATGCACATTCCTGACTACACATATTTTTACACAATTTCCAAAAGCTAACAGCACCATCGGAGCCCACCTAGAACCTAAGAACCCTAAGTTTAAAATACCGACGTGAATGATCTCTCCAACTTCTACTCTAAGATTCTGCAGAACTAATTTGCATTGTTTCCTGGAAGGTAATTAAATAAGGCCCTGCTGAAACTAGCAGAGAGAGGTGTGCACCTCCATCATTGCCCAAGTTCAGTCAATTATTGTAAGGTGCATGTATCATTCAGTTAGTTCTAGCCTCTCTCAAAATAAGCATAAGAAATTAGATTCTTTTCAAGCATATTTAATTTTACTTAGTGTTTGCTTCCAACAGCCAAGAGGCTTTTTCCTTAGTTAAAACTATCCTTCGTGTATAGTGGAGGTAGTTTTCAGTACACAAAGGAATACTTCTAAAAAAGTACTGAGGAATCCTCTATTATCCTCTGTTGTCTATACCTCTTGAAAATTCATCAACTGGGGCATGGAGTTTTTTATAAAACCTTATTTTGAATGTATAGTATTTTACATTAGAATTTTTTAATTTCAAAGATTACAGGAAAATTATATATGTTAAAAACTAATGTGTCATTTTATTGTATTCTCTAATGTTTTCCCGTAAAACTAGAGGAAATTAGGTGACCACTCAAGAGCTGATGGGAACACTTTTAATTTCTTCCTGGGCAATTTGTATGAAATTTTTTATTATACATTTTTTTCCATTCTCAATCCCATTTACTAAATAGCACTGACTTGCCCAAATTCACAAAATAAGCCATGGCAGAATTAATAGTGATATCAATCCACTGAAATTCCTCATATCCCTTTGCGTAGTCAAGTATACTCATAGAATTCACTCTCCGTCCAGCTGTGAGGCTTGTTTATTACCTTAAAGAATATCCTCTAGGAAAAGAAGCCAGAGTTTCATATTTATCTGTAATAAGTGCCTTTCAGGATGTGCTGTTCATGTCAGCCTGTGTATATGTGCTGTTTCCTCTGAGTATCTGTATTTTTACAGTATGTGCCAGAGGATAAGGGACAGCTGGCATGGAGCTTCTTTTCTAGTTTTTTGACGGCTGTCACCAGTAAAATTTTCAAAGGAGAGGGGAAAAATATGTCTGGCAAAAACATATTTTCTTAATTATCTTCTCAGAATAAGGGAGTGTCTGTGGAATGATTCCCACAAGAAAAAAAGTGCTTGAGGGTGCTTTTTAGAATACAGTAGCTACATACTCACTGTTGACTGGCTTTGAAAATTTTGGCAATAATTACGATGGGAGAGGTATAGAATATTCTGTCTGTAATATCATAGTTCTCTTGCTTCTCAATTTTAAAAATAGGGATGCTGCTCTTTGCCAACACCTATATGCTAACAAAAAATGTGAACTTATTGGTGTTATCTATTCACATCCCTCTAGTATTCAGATTATTGCCTGAAGATAATTGGTTTCTTTACCTTTCTGTTGTAAGAAATAAGCATTTATTTTAGTCCCTGCTGTGATAAAGTTTCTGTACTGGGTCCTGGGAAGATTTTCTGTTTCTCTTCACTTTATTTAAAAAGACAACCGACATGATCTTTCCCTCAGGGTATTCACGGCCTGGTTGGTAAAGCAGAATATATTTTTTATATGTTACTATATTATACACTCACTCAAGTAACCGATGAATGTAAACTGGTCTGTGCCAAGGAGAGATAATAAGTACTCACCGAGTTGAATTTAAAGCAAGCAGTAGTTTGAATTGAGGAGGTTTATGCATTTGGAGCCAAAACACCAATAAGCCAAATTGGTTTTCAGCATTTGTGCAAACTGAGAATAGCAGAGAATCTAAATAATTTACTCATGTTCCACATTAGGAATTCTGTCCCAAAAATCTGTTCAGAAAAAATAGATATATAATTATCTCTTTTTCTACATCTGTAATAATTCTTAATTCAAGAGCTGCTGTATTATCTTGTAAGTTAATCAGAATTGTGATTTAATAGCAAGCGGTAATTTGAACAGATACCTGGGTGTCATACACAGGACCTGATTCCACTAACATACCAGCTTCACCAATACAATAGCAGAATGAAGATGTGTGTATTCTATAACACCTCTGCTAAAAGGAAAGCATGGCCTTTTTAGTAGATTAGATTTTTGGTAGAACTCAATTTCTCTAATGTGCAAATGTCAAAATTTGATGTCTGATCTTATTACTGTGAACAGGAGGCCCTCTGCATTCTTTTTCTCCACCCTACAGAAGAAAAATCACCTCTGTGGTTTGTAAAATCAAGCATTTCACTGTTTCCATATTTCTAGGTGTAATTCAAGCCTAGATAGAGTAAACTTACTACATTTGGAGTTTTCTCCAGTGTGTTCTTAATTTAAAATAATATAGTTAATGTTCCCATTACTCATTTCTATCACAGGGCCTACAATCTGGGCATTCCTAATAATTATTCTGTCTTTCTTGATAAATGAGTTAGTTTTAGCTATATACTATTTTATCACTTGTTTCTCTTTGTGGATTTTTCCAAACTGACACTTGCCTGGTGGTTATATTAGGTTAGTGGAACTGTCTATAGCGTGTGCTTTTGTGGCGCATATCAAGGGATGTGCTGGGAAGTGACTGATCTCCGTTCCAGCTCTCGTTAGTCAGCAAGGTGATGAATGAGCACAACTCCTTCACCTATTCTTATTTCCTGCTTTGTAAAACCTTATTTACTGACTGCTCTAATTATGCAACACAACAGCATATTGTATCATTAGTTACGTTGCAATTTGTATTATTATTATAATTAAATTGCAAATTGCTTTACTTTAACTGAAATGGGGCCTTAATTAAGAATACTACATAGCTTAAGGTTTTCTAATAGTGAAAGATTATCCTGTGTGAAGCATGTACTATAGTAACAAAAGGCAGTAGCCCCCTTATTGGGTTTTACTTTGGGGTGTAAATGCTTAAGTATTATTGTAGCTGCTTTCAGTAGACACAAACTATGAAAGACCATCTAATTAAGCTAAATATTTTTAAAAATATTTTCCATATATCTCCCTGTGTTTTATTTGAGAGTTGAAATATAAATGTTCATATTATTAAACTTATTAAATTTTAAGATGAAGCAAATACAATCTTAGACTTTAAGTCACAAGAATAATATTTTAAAAATCAAGAAACAAATTTTTTGAACATGAACAGATCAGACTTATTTAATGATTCTCTAATATTCTGATGCAAAATGCTGAAAAAGGTTCTGTAGCAGTGATACAACCTGAGTGTAAAATCAGTGTTGTGTCTTATCTTTATCTTTTATTTATATATTTTGTGGATCTGCTAAAAATTCAAAGTTCAAGCAACCCTAGAAAAGAAGGAAGTTCCACTTTTTCCAAACATCTTAAGCTAACCTACTCTGTTTTTATTTTTCCTGATTGAATGTTTTAATAATAACTATATTTTAAGGTTTTCATACTGACATGCACAAAGTTATCAATGTCAGACATTAGAATATCAGTACCATAGTTAAAGCTGCTGTTTATGAACATTGTCAGTATAGCTCTTGGCCTTGGATAAGTCACTAAACTGAGTTACCTTCTCATAAAGTAAAATAATAATAGTAATTTTACTTATCCTGATGACCTCATAAAGTTTTTCGTGGAAATCTAATGGTTTAATTATAAAATATCATTTCGAAGTGGTGTGAAATAAATGTAAATTGAAATTATTATTAATTTTTGTTCTTCTCAATTTTCATTATAAAATTATGTGGTGTGTATAGTATTTTATATTATGGAAAATAGCACATAACTAAAACTAATTTGGTCTTGATACTTCTTTTATAGCAGTTTTTAAGTTTTTAAGCTACTCAGTGCTTATAACCCATTCTCAAGTTTCATTTTTGAGGTCAGGAAGAGAGATGGTATTTGTAGAACCAGCTGGAAATATAGAGAGAATGTCTCCATGTAGTACATGTAGGATTGTGCTGGTTCCATACTCAAATATTTGTTTTTGTTTTTTTTTCAACGTTTATTTATTTTGGGACAGAGAGACAGAGCATGAACGGGGGAGGGACAGAGAGAGAGGGAGACACAGAATCGGAAACAGGCTCCAGGCTCTGAGCCATCAGCCCAGAGCCCGACGCGGGGCTCGAACTCACGGACCGCGAGATCGTGACCTGGCTGAAGTCGGACGCTTAACCGACTGCGCCACCCAGGCGCCCCTTATATTTGTTATTTTTTAGAATATTTTGGAATTAGCCTATAGGTTCCAATCTCAGTTTCCTCTCTAAAATTGTATTAATTGGTGAATTGTCTCCTCTAGAAATAAGAACTGCTCCATCCATAAGATTTAAGAAGTGTGTGAGGCAATAAAAGGCAATGGTCTTTTCCCATGTCCCACATATTAGATAGTGTTTAATTAATATGGCATAAACCTGGTCCATAAGAAGGTATGTGCACTCTTGCTGTAAATGTCTGTAGAGCCCTCCTTCCTAGTTCTTAGGCTGTCTCTCTCACTTCTACTGAGGGTCTGACTGCTATGGTTACTTTCTGTCAGTGATTCTCAACCTTTCCAGTGCTTTAGAATAACTAGGGCATTTAAAAATACATATTTTTTGCTGCCTCCCTGTCCCCAGATCTGTTTCATTTGGCTTGGAGTATGGTCTTGGCATTTTTCAAATCTCCTCAGCTATTCCAATGTTCACCTGGGGTTGAAAATCACTGCATTAAGTCTAGTGTTTATATGCTGAGAATAGCTTCATTTCTCTTCTCAATTACCTTTGAAAACATTTCCCTGCCCAATTGATGGTCAGTTTAACTTTTGAAATATAGAAATATTAGAAAATTGGTATGAAAATACCCAGCTTTAATAGAATAGTAGTTCTCAAATTTTAGAGTGTATAAGAATTGCCTGGAGAGTTTGTGAAAAACAAATATTGTTGGCTGCCCCCTAAGAGTTTCTGACTGGACAGGTTTTTGGTAAGTCTCAATAATTTGCATTTCTACCCAGATCCAGTTGATGCAGAGGCTGATGCTACCAATGCTGCTGATGCTCAAGGACCATACTTTGAGAACCATCGTAATATAAGAAATGAACCATAAGAGCTAGTTAGTTTCTTAAATCTCAGAGCTGCTCAGTGAAGCCCCCAACTCCAAACATCCTTGAGGGGTGAGGAGTGGCGGAGGAGAGGGGAGGGAGGATTCTGTTTCTATGACTAGTTTATTTTGTTAATAATTACCCAACTCTTTCAATTAATTCTAAGCAGTTTATTGCCTCTTCTGGAAAGCACTGATTCCAAACATTAATTACCCCCAAAAAAAGTTTACATGTTTTTTCCCTTGCACTATTATTTTTTTTTTAATTCAGTAAGACTAGAAAGCAAATGTTGGTCCATTTTAGCATAGAGGGGAACAAAAAAACATTTTCAATGAAGGACTTCGGGGTAACCTAGAAAGGAGAGCCATTTGTGTAAAAGCCATTCCTATGGCTCAGGCAAAGCAACTTTATTTTAAGCAGCTGGTGACCTGGTCCTATACCTGAGGGCATTCCAGAGCCCAAGAAGCTATGATCATCCTCCCATCAGAAGAGGAGGAGGAAACCCAGGCTTCTTCTGGATCATTTAATTCTCTCGCCAAGCATCAGATCACTATATCTGTGCCAAGCACTCCATAGCTTGACCAAACTAAAGGCATTTATTTATTGCAAGTGGAAAATAAGGATAGCAACACTTAATTTAAAGGTACTTTGTGTATATCCTCTTTTATTGGGACATAAGGGACAAGAAATTCTGAATAAAGGATGCTTTGCTATTCCTTAGTCATGCGTTGTGAGGCAGTAAGAATTTCAAGAACCTAATGGTGTCTGAACTGTTCCATTTCTTCCCACTCCTCTGGCCATAATTGAAGTTAATACCCAGGTAAATGAGGTTTTCAGTGTCTTTTATTCCCTGAAGGAAGGAGCAGACCATATCTGTCTTTGCACACAGCCTCTAACAGTCCTCATTACTTCTCTACACCACCCCACCCTCTTGCTTCATGAATTCCCGTCTGCCACAGACCACTTCTGCTGCGCTTCGGTGGGGCAGTGGCAGAAAGTTGACATGTGAATGGAGTAAACTGGCTGATGTTTTATTCAACCATGGATTAGATGCTGAAAAAATGTGTGGGTTTTTTTTTTCCTGTATTTCCTGAAGTGCCCACACTTAAAGCTAAATTACAGCATATGAGTAATTAAAGTGCAAAAATTTATCAAAGGTGATGTGTAGGCAATAGAGAGACAATCTACCCCAAGAGGGCTGCTTAAATCCCTTAAAAAATGGCTTGTGGTATGTGGGAAGGCTGGTAAGAGGCCTTCCTCACTATTCAGTTCTTGGCAGATAGATCCTTGGTACAAAATGCATGGAACTGGATTGTTAAATATGACCACTACTTTCCCCCACAGCATCCCACTGTTGAAGCAGTTAACTCCCCAGGACAATTTTAAGGACAATTATAGTTATTTGAATGCAACAAACTCAAAGTGGCTTTCATCTCAAGTTTTTCAAATGCTCAGAACTAGTATTTTAGGGATTCAGCTTTGTTCACTGTATTCACACAATTGGTGGCAAATCAGACTTGGCAATTGGAAATGTATTCTGTGTACAGGACTTAAATTAGGAACAAGTCAGAACACATAATTCATACAGTGCCTTTACAGGTCAGCAGTGGAATAATCTTTTCAAGGAGCCTGCTATCCCAGATTTTTAATGAAGCAGCAATCAATTTTCCTGTGATTAATCTCAAGACCAGGCTCATGTTTTTAGTGTGGGGCAAACCTTTCAAATATCTAATTAATAAAGTTTAATTTAAAAGTTTATGAAATCATTTGATTATATGTTTGGAAATCAGCCTAGGTATCAAAGCAATTTCTCAGCCCTTATTATTGTTAATCATTGTAAATATTCAACTAACTATATTGAATCTTTGGGAATTGGAAGGTCAATATAAAATATTTATACTACAGCCAATAATTTTTAAAAGTCTTACACTCTCAGTGGGTATATTAACCACTCCATGTTTTCTGCTCATGCAGTAGTGGTTGTAGTTGATCTGTTCTAAAAAGTGGGATGAACAGGAATTGATTGCTGTCTCTTTTATTAACTAGAAAAAGAAAAGTGATGGAGCAATAATAAGAATTAATTGTAATTTACTAATCTGGAAATTAATGTGCAGCTGGGCATGAGTACAAGCAATGCAATTTGGTGATTTAGCAATCATGACAAATTATCTTCATCTGTAAGGTAGAGAGTTGCTAGCATTTCTTTATTTGATTTTTAGTGACAGACCTAGTTTTAGGAAGACCTTATATGAGGGCTCATATTGCCCTTTTATCCTGGAAATGTCAGTTGGAGTTTAGCATTATTAATTAGGTCTCACTTTCCCTCTTTGTCATGTCATGCTATAGTTTTTATGGAACATTTGTACAAAACAGTGATTACTGGTAATTGACCTGCATATGTTGAATAATCTTAAGATGCTACTGAGGGTTTAATGTACCTTGTAAATTGAGAGGCTTCCAATTAAGTTGAGTTCTTAAGATAATCACTTTCAAAACTAATCAAGTAATAGGACATTAGTAAAGCTCTTATTGACTTAATTGTGACAAATTAATAAACAGACCCAGTGCAATTACATTAATGGTTCTGTCAGTGAGCAGTTTTCCAAAACTTAAGCGTAAATCTATTCTACCCCCTGGAAGTACAATAAAAGTTACATAAACCATTTTAAGGTGGATATCATTTCTAATAGCTGTGTGTGAGTACAGTGTAGTGTTGTGTCACTTCCTTTTTAAATATGACTGCATTTATTGCAGAGGCCAGTGAATCTGCTTGCTAAACCCTTAAAGCATATGATTTTATAAGAGATCTTCTGTATGCCTTGGACAAAATGATTACACGCTCTTGGGTTCTCCCATCTTTAGTTTTCTATGCCTGTGCCCTTGGGGTTGGTGCCCTCTCTCCTTGGAGAGCCATAGAATGTCCTGTCCTAATCTCAGTCCCCAAGAGCTGTCAGCATAGTGCCTTTTTATACCTAGTTGGCACTCTGCAAATGGACTTTGGGAAATAAATGAATTATGAATTACAGATTTGCCATAATTTTTTAATATCTGACAGTGCCAATTTCTATGACTTTGCTGATTGCATTTAAGAAAATGGCATCAGAAAGAACGGGAATAGAAGTCCTGCTTCCACTAATTTAAGAATAGTATGACAAATATAAATATTTCTCCAAGAGCACCAAACTATGTGTTTAAAATGCTGCATTTTACTGAATATGACTCTATTAAAAAATAACATGATCACATATCTTCTTTCTCCAAGCTTTGATTTTCTCATTTGTTAAAGTAGAATTAATAAATTGTATCAGTTTTCCTGAGATGATGTTTATGACAGAATGCAGAAATTCAAGAAGTCAGGCGTCTTTTAGATCCATAAGTATGGATCACTATGGAATTTCAGGATCCTGAAATCATCATGGTAAACATCCATACCACCCATCCATACTACCTGTGTTTAAGTTAGACCTTAGCACAGAAGAATGGACTTTCATGTAAAGAAGTGTGTGCATACGTGCGTGTGTGTATAATAGGTATACACACATTTGTAATTCTAACATGACTCTCGTGTTCAGTTTGTAACTCATGGTCTTCCTCAAACAAGGGAAGCATTGTAGAGACCTCATAGTAATTGTCATTATCTGGAACAACAAAGAGAAGTCAAGTACCCAATTTAACTACATGGCTGAAGAAGGATTGTTTTTAAATTATTGTAATAACCTAAAATAAGGATTGCAGTAAGGACTAAAATTGCGGTGATTTCATTAATTGTGAGGCATTAAAATAGTGGTTCCGGAACTTAATAGGAAAAAATTCATGTTAACATCGTATAAATGCAGCACTTTTAACCATTTGTTTACATGCAATTAATGTAGCTAATCACATGATGGAATTTGCAGCCCACTATTATATCAGCACCATAAGCCCATGGTTTTTAAGCTTTTTTGCCCTCTTATCAATGAGATATTTTTGAGCACTCACCCAGAACATGTACTCTTATTTGTAAATTATGTATATATGGACCGCTGTATTAATATGTCCTATACATTTGCAAACACTCAAAAAGTAGAATTGTAAAGGATAAGAAATAGATGAGGAAATAAAGTGTTTTAGTAAGAAATGAGTGTTGGGGCACCTGGGTGGCTCAGTCGGTTAAGCATTCGACTCTTGATTTTGGCTCAGGTCGTGATCTCACGGATTCATGAGTTTAAGCCTCACCACACTACCTCCATTAGGCTATACACTGACAGCTTGAAACCTGCTGGGGATTCCCTGTCTCCCTCTGTCTATCCCTCGCCTGCTCACACTCACTGGCGCACTCACACATGCGTACCCTGCCTCAAATATAAATAAACATTTTTTTAAAAAGGAGTACATGAATGATCATTTTAGACAGTGTAGTGTGATTTTATTTTTCATTTCAGTTTAAGGCTTATGATACAGTGAGTGTTTCAAAGGTCCCATTCTGTTTTCCTTATTTCAAAATTTGGTTTTAACTCTGTCCAGAAGGAAAAGGTAGCAAAGTTGTATTGGTGAGAGAAGTGTGGCACTGGCTGACTTTCCTAAAACATGATGTTTGCATTAAATCCCATCCTTTGGTTATGCAAAGAATATTCTTGTAATTGTGCCAGGAAATATCAGTCTTTCCTGATATCATCCTTTGTTCTTGCAAAGTAAAAGAAACAAAAACCTCTGGAACTCTTCCTTTAGAAGATTTTAAAGCAGAATAGAAACTTCCATTCTTAAATTTGATACAAATATGAGTTGTGAGGTGAGCCACTTTCAGAAATATTTTCAGGAATGTCCAATTTCAAAATAATCTTTCCTTAGAGTTCTTTTCAAATTCAGAGTTGATCCGTGTTAACTTGTTACTTTTATTTTCAAGTTGTAGAATAAGTGTGTTGTTTTCTTTCTGTTTCTTCTTCTTTTTCTTGTAGTCCTTCTCTTTCTCCTGCTCCTCCTCCTTCTCCTCCTTGGCTTCTTTAAATCATCTCATAGGTAGCATACTACTGACAGGTAGTATGTCCCAGTAAATATCAGCAAATAAAGACCATTTTCTTTTTCTGAAAGGTCAACTCTTGATTAAATTCTTTGCTTCAAGATAATCATAAAATCTGTTTGTTGCAAAATATTTTCGTGGTCACTCCCCATCTCTTTACGAAGTATTGTAATAGAATTACTCTGCTGTGTAAGGTCTTGGATGTTAAAATTAACTGCATCAGTGACATTCTATAGCTCATAAACCATAATACATCAGAAGTCACTGACTGCTGTAAAACAAGTGAGGTACCCTGCTGACCTCTTCTCACTGTGTAGTCTCTGCAGAATCATCACGGGACTATCTTGTATGGAGCTTTTTACAAGAAGCACCAAGGGAGGGGAGCAGTGAATATCTGAATATTTAATTTGATAAAGCTTTTTTTTTTCCTTTCAGATAAAAAATTTAGAAATAGCAGCTTTGATAGTTTCTTCCTGCACTCTAATTAGGAGTCTTGCATTCTGCTTCAAAGGCTGCTGCCATAAACAATAAATATCTGAATGTCATTTACCTTTGTCAAGCCCAGACCAGTGTCTTATCGTTTGGCAGTTTATAATGGGCATATTGTCTCATTATATTAAGTGGACTTTGATCCTGTGTAGGTTACTCTTGAGAATATTTTTTAAATTGGTTTCAAGGGAAGTTCTAAATTACTTTTAACCAGCTCTAAATATTATAAGGGTAAATAATCCTGTGGCACATTCTCCTTTATTTGTATTAATTTTCTCCACTTTAAAGTGGGTCAGCTGTGGAAGTGTGCCTGAAAAGATTGTTAATTATATCAAGGACTTTTCTAAGGTGAGTTATTGGTTTTAATATGAAATAGGTCAGAAAGTGCTTGAAGACATTAATATTTAATATTGATTGAGTAAGCAATAAAATGGCTGAGGGTACCAGTCTGCACTGGAAGAGTCATATTTTTAAATGGACGGCATATTTGGTGCTAATATCCAAAACTTTTGTTAGATTCAAAAGGTTTCAGATTACAGAATTTGCCAATTTGAGTTTCTGAGGCCCATGACCAAGAGAGTAATGATTTCATATTTATAGTTGAAAAAGAAGTTTCAAAAACTGGGATTTGTAGGGTAAGTATAAGCTCTATATAGAATAATCTATAAAAATAATAAATTTGTGTTTTGAGTTTTTCTGAAAACAGTAAAACCTAGGTCTCTTAAATAAAAGGTGCTACAAAATATATTTATTATTGTGTTCATCCTGAGGAAAAGAGTGTAAAGGGGAGGAAATGGGAAGCAAGAGGAATTATGCGTGTACAAGCTGTAGGTAAACAGACAAGCAAATATCAAAGCCTTATGCTTCTGCCATTCTCTATAGTCTACAGAGGAATTCCAAATATAGGTATGTTTTAAAGTTTTGTTAATTTGATTTAATCTAGTCTGGCACAGATATAAATATCCAATTCTGTAATTTGAATTTCCTTTTGAAATCATTTGGAGCTATTTGAACTAAAGAAAACTTTTATGCTCTGACATAAAAACATCTCGGTATTCTGTTATTAAGTCCTAAATTTGTACCTGAATCATTGGAATCCCATTCTTTCCCCTTTCCTCAAAAAAGAGTCTTCAGGGGCGCCTGGGTGGCTCAGTTGGTTAAATATCCAACTTCGGCTCAGGTCATGATCTCATGACTTCTGAGTTCCAACCCCACATCGGCTCTGTGCTGACAGCTCAGAGCCTGGAGCCTGCTTTGCATTCTGTGTTTCTCTCTCTCTCTGCCTCTCCCTCACTCATGCTCCATCTTTGTCTCTGAAAAATAAATGAACATTAAAAAAAAATTTTTTTTAAAAGAGTCTTCAGTGGTAGCACTTGTATTCTTGAATGTACCCCCTTGTCCTTCTCCCAGGACCTTCTTTCCTGGGCCCCTTCCCCTCTCCGGCCCTTCCATCCTTTTACTTTTTTGCTGATACTTCATCCATAATGTTTCCCTTCTTTATTTATTTCTGGTCCTTCTCTTCCTTCTTCCACTCGGGCCCTCACCATCACTTATTTCAACCATTGCAATAACTTTTAACATTGTCTTGCCACCAGTTTCCCAAGACATCTTCCAAAGTTCCACACTGTGGGAATGTTTTTAAAATGGAAATTTTAGGGACGGCTGGGTGGCTCAGTTGGTTAAGCGGCCGACTTCGGCTCAGGTCATGATCTCGCGGTCCGTGAGTTCGAGCCCCGCGTGGGGCTCTGTGCTGACAGCTCAGAGCCTGGATCCTGTTTCAGATTCTGTGTCTCCCTCTTTCTGACCCTCCCCCGTTCATGCTCTGTCTCAAAAATAAATAAACGTTAAATAAATAAATAAATAAATAAATAAATAAATAAATAAATAAATAAATAAATAAAATGGAAATGTTATCATGTCACTTCCTTGTGTCTTCTTCTTTAGTGGTTATTCATTACCTTAAGTATAAAATCAAAATTAGCCAAAAAGATGCTCTATGGTCTATATTTCTGTTGTACAAGCTGGAGAATTTCTCAACTGTGTCATGACTATTCTTTCCTCTGTGTATTTACATTATCTCTGTCTGGAACAAGTTTCCCTTTGTCCCTTCCCCTTTAAGACATGGCAGGGACAGCACCACTTGCAGGAAGCTTTCCTCATTTCTCTCTGCATCTATGGGACTGTCCTAGTGTTGCCCAGCACCCCACGCTGCCCTGATGGAATAGCCTTACTTGTCTCTGTCATCCCAGGCTGGGAATGCTCTTGTGGTGACAGGTGAGTGGCAAGTGTCCAGGTTCTTCTTCGGGGCACAGATGAAGAGTTCCAAAAGATGCTGGGAAACATAATTACCTTTAGGCAAGCAGTAAAGAGTGCAGCTATAAGCAAAACAAGGGTGCTAGAGACACACAGTTTGGTGTGAGCCTGACTACATGACACAGACAGTTCACATGGGGAGTAGCTGTTTTCATCTCTGCCTTCTAGTCTTCACTGTCTGCACGGAGGTAGGTGTAGGTATATATGAGTGGATCAACAATTGAGGCTAACTCTGTTGCTTTTTCAAACCCTTTGCATGCAGATATGTCCAGAGTCCCCCTAGATTTTAAAAGGCAGTAGCCACCCCTTAATCCAGATCTGTAGCCCAGCCTTCACTACAGAATTTAATCCCTATATCCTACTGAGTGCCAGATAGTTCCTCAGCTAATCTGTCAAAAGTTGTCTGCAGTATTTTAATCCCCAAAGGAGTTCCCCTTCCAGACCTCTTGTTCTACCAATAAACTCATTCCAAACATCCTGAAGTCTTTAAATACTTATCCCTGATGGCTAGTCTGTCATCAGATCATGTTTACTTCATTTCCATAGTATTATTGACACCTCTTACAACCAAGTTTCTTTCCCATTCTCTTCATCACCCAGTTCTAGGCCCCCAATGGTTCCATTCTGAGATAGAAAAGTAGCTTTGGAAAAAGCCTCCCTGCAGACAATTTCTCTTCCAACTTGACTGTATTCATAGATGTATGAATATGTGATATATATGTGAGATATAAATGTGATATATATGTCATATATATATATGATATATATCACAAATAGGTGAGATAGATATATATCTATTACAACTAGAGTCATCTCCTCAAAATATATTATCCTTCTTCTCTTCACACATTCTCCCTTAATCTAGAATCTTTAATAGCTTCCCCAAAGCTGTAGTGCTTTTCTTCAAACAGGCACTGTGCTCTCAAACCCCCACATTCATGCATATATAGCCCTTGTCCTAAGCAGACCCTTTAACCACCAAAAAATTCTGCTATCTTCAAAGGTCCAATTGTGTCACCTGTTCTCAAAGACTTCTTCAATTTCTTTCTCTCTGCCTTGTCCCTTCCCCACCCTGGGCAAGTTTAATGACTTTCCTTTTCTTGTTCTCTTAACACTTTGTTTCCTATTGCAGATAAAAGCTATTTCATTGAGTTGTGGGACTTCAAAAAATTCTGCATAACTGTGTTGAATGCATGGAGATGAAAGCTTCTGGGTGAATTAAAAAAATAGTATCAATTATTTTTCCACTACAACAAAAAACAATGCATTCAGGTACAAGTGGAAATAGTATCTTTTTGGTAAATCTCTATTCTGTAAATAAGGCATTAATTATTTAGTGAAAATAATGAGGCATGCTTTTACAAACTGGTATTTCACCATTTGCTGTTTTTCTATTTTACATAGCTAGATAAGAGATTAAGGCTTTCCCATTATCTCAACCTTAAAAACTGGTGTACCAAGTCCCATTATTTATCTAAATACTGTTTAGATTCTTTTCTTCTGGCATGATAAAAAAAAAACTAAGACTTCCAAATATATGAATCATAAGAAAGATTTAAATTAGAGGCACCTAGGTTGCTCAGTGGTTAAGCATCAGTCTTTGGCTCAAGTCATTATGTCTCACAGTTTGTGAGTTCGAGCCCCACATCAGGCTCCACGCTGATGGTGCAAAGTCTGCTTGGGATTCTCTCTCCCTCCTTCTCTCACTGCCACCTCCATGCTTGCTCTCTCTTAAACTAAAGAAATTTTAAAAAAAGATTTAAATTATATCTGGATACTTTAAGGAGTGGAAGAAGAATGGAATGAAAGAGGATGTTTTGTTTAGGTAGGCTTATTTTCAAAGTGGAGATACCACTTTGGAACAACATCCTTCACAATTTTGTAGTATGAAAGCATTGTAATTGGAGGATGAAGTGGAAAATAAGTCCTATTAAGAATGTATGCATTCCAGATAAATGATGGAATGATAAAAGTGGAATATCACAGTGCACTGCGGCAAATATTCCCCATTAATCACTGACCTGCTGCCCAGACAGTGATCCAGAAATTCAGTTCTCTTGTTCTTGCCTTTTAAACTCTAGGTAGATCCCTTCGTGTGAAAATCTTTCTAGACTCAGGAAGATAGTTCTAACACTCAGGGAACTTTACCCAGTCATAGTCTACTTCTCCAACATTTTGATAAGCGGTTTCAAGGGTTAATGACAGGGTAAAATACGTTTCAGTAATGCTTTGGCAAGACAAGAAAGCAGCATGCTCATGTATAGAACAACATAGAATGGTGTAATCAGCAGAAAGACCCTGTGGTCCAAGATACATTCTTGCCATTATTACCTGAGATCCAGTTTTATATTTTATATATAACTGTAGTTACAGTTATATAAAACTGGGGTAAGCACTGGACAGAGAAACTGCTCAGGGAAAGTAGTTGGGTGAATTAGACCAGTGTTCTGGTTGCAACGGCTAAAGGAAACCTCATTTATTAAAGGAACCTGTTCATTTATTCAGCAGACAGCAGACAAACATATACAGATTCTCTTCCTCATGATTTTCTTAGAAACATTTTCTCTAGCTTGGTTTATTGTGGGAGTACAGTATATAGTACATGTAACATGCAAAATATGTGTTAACCAATTGCTTATGTTATCGGTGAAGCTTCTAGTCAACAGCAGGTTAAGTTTTTGAGGAGTCAAAAGTTATATGAGGATTTTCAACTGTGTTGTGGAGGTCAGTGCTCCTAACCCCCATGTTGTTCAAGGGTCAGCTGTATATTAAAGAAAACCCTAAGTCAGTATCACAATATCATGATATTATTAGTGTGACTTTTTTTTACCAAAGCTTTGGATTCATTGTAAACACATGAAACACCTGTAGGGTTAGAATGAAGTTAATCAGATTCTTTGCTCTTGCACTAAAGGTAAAACTGTCTTCGATTAAGTTATCAAGGAATAAGTATGCTGGAGAAGAATCAATAAATAATTACCACAAAGCTGCATGACAGGAGTCTCTCCAAACTAGGTCACTTTCACAAGTCTGATAAGTTTAATATTCCAACGTTGTTCAACTTTCCACTGAATATGTTAAACTAAAAGCTAGAAAATCGAGCATGTTTTTCTAGTCTCCTTTTTCGCTCCAATAGTTATTTTCACATATCTAGAAAAGCTTTGGTTTGCTAAGGATTTAAAAGTGTAGAGCAATGAATCCTATGGGTGTATATCTCAACAATGACAAGTTTTCTTATAATTCCAATAAATAAATTAATCTTTCTTAAATACTTTCAATAAATGTTAGTTTTTCTGATTGTAGAATTTTAATCCAGTATAAACAATTCTCATTTTTAAAGAGACAACAATGAAATAAATTTTTGTGCTATTTTTTTCTTTCATCAAATTTATTGAGGCATAATTTACATGCAAAAATGCATAAATTTTGAAGGTAAATTTCAATGAATTTTGACAAACATACACCCATGTATCCAGCACTACAATCAAGATGTATAACACATCATCACCCACAAGACTTTCCATGTGACCCTTGCAGTCATTCACTCACCCCTGACCTGACCCCCAGGCAATCGATCACTGATATGTTGCTGTCACTATAAACAGGTTTGGCCCTTGCTAGAATTTTATACAAAAGGAATCATATCGTATTTGCTTTTTTCTGCCTGGTTTCTTTCATACCACTGAGTAGTATTTCATTGTATGGATATACCATAGTTTTTCCATTCTCCTGTTTATGGACATTTGTGTTATTTCCAATTTTTGGTGATCATGAACAAAGCTGCTTTTGAAAGTTCACAAGCAAGTCTTTATGTGAACATTTTATGTATTAATTTGAAAGTTCATGAGCAAGTCTTTATGTGAGCATTTTATGTATTAATTTCTCTGAGGTAAGTACTTACAAGTAGAATTGTTGAGTCTCATCAACTTTTTTCCAGTCTTTCCAAGGGTGTTTTATACAGCCTCAGAAGATAAAGTGTCTAACATGTTTTCTTCTAGGGAAGTGGACAGTGTGGGTTTGTATTATTTTGTTTTGTTGCCGTCCAAGTTAATAAAGATAATATCCCCTTCTGGATCAAAAGTTGGGCACGTTTGTCAGCAGTTCCTTTAAAAGGTTAAGGTTTCCTAGACTGTAATGCAAACCAACTGCATGTGCAGTGTCTACCCAGGCCACCATTCCTCGTCCCTGTGTGAAAGGGGACAAGAGGAACTGATGCAAATATGGAGCTCATGCTGCCTGCTCTTCCTTTTTTTCTCCTTGTCTGTATTATTATATATATTTTTAAATTTTCTTTTTATTTTGGTCTAGGTAACATACAGTATTAGTTTCAGATGTACAATGTAGTGTTACATATATGTGCATATATATAGGTATATATGCATATATATGTAATAGATTTAGGTATGTATATAGATATATAGATTTGCTCTAAGGATTGTAATCTACTTAGAATTTATATTGCATTTCAGATAAAATACAGAAATTTTTCAACAGTATCATTCTTTTTGAAAAAAATGCAGATAGATATAGTTAGACAGACATAGATAGATAGATATATAGATAGACTGACTCACCTTACATTTACCTCCATAATTTGCCATTTCCAATGCCCTTAATTCCTTCTTCTAGATCTCAGTTTCCATTCACAATCATTCCCTTCAGCCTGAGTAGATTCTTCTAGTATTTCTTTTACTGCAGTTCAGCTGGCAACAAATGAACTCAGTCTTTTGCTTATCTGAAAATACCTATTTCCCTTTCCTCTTTGGAGTAAGGTTTCATCAGATATGGAATTTTTAGTTTTCAGCTTTTTTTACTAACGTTTTGAATATGTAATTCTTCTATGTTATGGCCTAGATTGTTTCTGTAAGAAGGCAGTCGTTGTGTTATTGCTGTTTCTGTGTAAATGATTTGTTCATTTTCTGCCTGCTTTCAAAATGTTTTCATTATCTTTGGCCAGCAGAAATTTGACTCTGATGTACCTAACAAGGAATAGTTTTCTTCGTATTTATCCTGGAGTTTACCGAGTTTTTAAGATTAATACCTCCATGCTTTTCACAAAATTTGGGAAGTTTTCAGCTGTTGTTTCTTCAGATGTTTTTTTCTTTTCTTCTTTCTCTCTTTCTAGGACTACAGTTACATTCTGTTGGACTTCTAAATGTTAGTCTACAGGACTCCAAAGCTCTGTTCATTTATATTTATCCTATTTTTGCTCTGTTCTTCAGATATGATAATTTTATTGATATCTTCAAGTTTGCTGTTCCTTCTGCCCATCCTGTTGGCGAGTTTCCCTTTAATTTTTTTTTCAAGTTAAGTTTCGATTCTGTTTTGTTTTTGTGTGTGTGTGTGTGTGTGTGTTTTTAATCCAGGTTAGTTAATATATAGTATAAAAATGATTTCAGGAATAGAATTAAGTGATTAATCACTTATATATAACGCCCTGTGCTCATCCCAACAAGTGCCCTCCTTAATGTCCATCACCCATTTAGCCCATCCCCCCACTCACCTCCCCTCTATCAACCCCGAGTTTGTTCTCTGTACTTAAGAGTCTCTTGTGGTTTGCTTCCCTCTCTGTTTTGATCTTATTTTTGCTTCCTTTCCCCTATGTTCATCTGTTTTGTTTCTTAAATTCCACATGAGTGAAATCATATGATATTTGTCTTTCTGTGACTGACATTTCACTTAGTGTAATACACTCTAGTTCCATCTATGTTGTTGCAAATGGCAAGATTTCATCCTTTTTTTTTTAACGTGGTTTTTTTTTTTTTTTGAGAGAGAGAGACAGAGACAGAGAGACAGAGCGTGAGCAGAGAGGGGCAGAGAAAGAGGGAGGCACATATTCTGAAGCAGGTTCCAGGCTCTGAGCTGTCAGCACAGAGCCCAACGCAGGGCTCGAACCCACCAGCTGCTAGATCATGATCCAAGCCAGAGTCGGTCAGACGCTTAACTGAGCCACCCAGGCACCCCAAGATTTCATTCTTTTTGATCACTGAGTAATATTTCATTGTCTGTATGTACATCTTCTTTATCCATTCATCAGTCAATGGACATTTGGGCCCTTTCTATAACTTTGGCTATTGTTGATAGTGCTGCTATAAACATTGGGGTGCCTGTGCCCCCTTCGAATCAGCCTTTTTGTATCCTTTGGGTAAATACCTAGTAGTGCAGTTTCTGGGTTGTAGGGTAGTTCTATTTTTAATTTTTTGAGGAATCTCCAAGCTCATGTTTTCCAGAGTGGCTGCACTAGATTGCATTCTCACCAGCAGTACAAAAAGTGTTCCCCTTTCTCTGCATCCTCCCCAACATCTGTTGTTGCCTGAGTTGTTAATGTTAGCCATTATGACTGGTGTGAGGTGGTATCTCATTGTGTGGTTTTGATTTGTGTTTCCCTGATTATGAGTGATGTTGAGCATCTTTTCATGTGTCTGTTAGCCATCTGGATGTCTTCTTTGGAAAAGTATTTATTCATGTCTTTTTCCCGTTTCTTCACTGGATTATTTGTTTTTGGATGTGGAGTTTGATAAGTTCTTTATAGATTTTGGATACGAAACCTTTATCTGATAATGTCATTTGCAAATATCTTCTCCCATTCCATCGTTGCCTTTTAGTTTTTCTTCACTATGCAGAAGCTTTTTATCTTGATAAGGTCCCAGTGGTTCATTTTTGCTTTTGTTTCCCTTGCCTCTGGAGACATGTCAAGTAAGAAGTTGCTATGGCCAAGGTCAAAAAGGTGGTTGCCCGTTCTCTCCTCTAGGATCTTGATGGTTTTATGTCTTATGTTTAGGTCTTTCATCCATTTTGAGTTTATTTTTGCGTGTGGTATAAGAAAATGGTCCAGGTTCATTCTTCCAGATTTCCCAGCACCATTTGCTGAAGATAGTCTTTTTTCCATTGGATGTTCTTTCCTGCTTTGCCAAAGATTAGTTGGCCCATGTTTGTGGGTCCATTTCTGGGTTCTCTATTCTATTTCATTGATTATGTGGCTGTTTTTGTGCCAGTACCATACTGTCTTGATGATTACAGCTTTGGAATATAGCTTGAAGCCCAGAATTGTGATGCCTCCAGCTTTGGTCTTCTTTTTCAACATTACTTTGACTATTTGGGGTCTCTTCTGGTTCCATACAAACTTTAGGATTGTTTGTTCTAGTTCTGTGAAGAATGCTAGTGTTGTTTTGATAGGGATTGCCTTTTAATTCTTTGAATGTATTTAAATAGTTGTTTTGAAGTCATGATAAATCCAGCATCTAGACCCACTCAGAGTCTGTTTCTGTTGACTGTCCGTCTTCTGGAGTATAGGTCACGTTTTCCTGTTTCTTTACATGTCCAGTAATTTTTGGCTAAATACTAGATATTGTGGATATGTTTACCAAAACCGGATGTGTTACATTCTTCTGAAAATTATTTTGTTGTTGTTGCTTAGCAAGCTGCTAACTCTCTTAGAGTCAAACCATAAACTCTGTCTCCCCTGCAGTGTGCAACAGCTGAAATCTCTGTTCAGTTTTTCAGTTTCAAGCTGTTTTTTTTTTGTTTTTGTTTTTTTTAATTTGGTCTCCTGGGGATCTTCTCTGTATCTGTGCAATTCAGCATTTGATCAAGGATTTGGGCAAAGTTTGTGGTAAGCCATCACCAAGCTCTGTCCTCTGATACGTGAAATCATTAAGCCTTTCGCCTTCTGCCTCCTAGTTAGACATGTATACAGGAGTACCTGAGTCAGAAAACACAGTAGAACTCACAAGGTCCTTCTGGTTTCTGCCAGCTGTTTTCCTGTTGATCTACTAAATAAGTGGCCCTCCAGGGATTTGGGCAGAGATTATACTCAGATTTTTGGTCCTACTCCTTCCATGGCTCACAGATTTCTAGGACTACCCCCACTCTGCCTTCCTCCCCTCAGTAAATTGTCAGCTGCTCTGCCAACCTTTAACTCTGCCTAAAGTAAGACTGCAATTTTGTGAGATCAGGAAAAAAAGCACTCACTCAAGTTCTAACTCATTGCAGTTGCTGTCTTTCAGTGGTTAATACTCCTTTAGTTTATGCTTGATTTGGGTCACTCTCTAGTGCCTTTAAAACAGTTGTATTAGATAGATAGATAGATAGATAGATAGATAGATAGATAGATAGATAGATAGATAGATAGATGACATATAAATAATATATTAAATATACACACACACACACAAAGAGAAGGGAGCAGCCAGATTATATATTGTAACTTACTGGAGTATTTGCCAGCCAATACCCTTCATCATTACTGGAAGCCAGAAGTCCCTCCACTTTTACAATAATGTTATAAAGAATTCTCCATGTTTTTAAGCACTGTCTTACAACATGATCTTTAATGGCTACATACTATTGGATCTTTTCGATGGTCTGTAAGTTTTCAACCTTTCTCTTGTTAGATAGCCAAGTTCTTTTCAGTCTTATACTAGTATAAATAGTATTTGAATGAACAGGCCATGGATTTACTTGAGGATATAAATATTTATACTTGGGGATAAAATTATTAATATGTCTTTAGGGTAAATTTCTGGAGCTGAAATTTTTAAATTAGTGTGTGTGAATATTATAAATACTTCTGATGCATTTTGCCAAACTTCCCTACAGAATGCTTGTACCAGTTGTCAGTACCACCTAGGGAACAAGATTATTTATTTCCTTTCAAGTCACATAACTTTAAATATATTATGAGATTTTCTTTTTGCTAAGAGAGTTAGTTCTGATTTATCCTTTTTTTAAAAATAACTGTCTCCACATGCTATGCTTATGTTAACAAAAGTCAGAGTTGTAATACGGTCACATAATCAAAATAGTAGAATAGTAGGAGCTTTATTTAGTTTAATTATTAGGCTTTTATTTTAGTAATAAGAATACTTGGAAACATTTTAAATTCTACTTTAGGTAACTAACTTTATTCAGATACTACTTAAGAATGAGTTTTTATTTATTACCTCCCCCTTTTTTTTTAAAGCTGCTTTATTGAGATATAATTTACATCCCATACAGTTCACCCACTTAAAGTGTACAACTCAGTGGTTTTAGTATATTCACAGAGATGCACAACCATGATTTCCTTTCCTTTTGAATAATAAGATGAGGATAGAATCCTGGCAATTTTATACATGTAAAAGTGTGGAAGACCAGTCATGATGAAGAAAGTTTCCTAGGCAAATGTCAAAATGGAGTCCAGATGGTTGGTGTTTGTTGTCATTGTTTTTATTTTTGAATAGAGGTGAAAGGCACTAATAAAAATAAAAGGACAACAACAACCAAAATTTAAAAATAAACATTGTAAACTTTTCATATTAAAGGCTATAATATTTCTCTTATGCTAGCAATACTATAGCCAAAGGAGCTCTGTAAAAAGTAATAATTCTTCATATTCTGAGGTTAGTTGCTGAAACTTGAGTAAAGACTAGGCATTAGACCATTTGAAGAAATTAATGTTCTTCGGTACAATATAATATCATGGTTGTATAGGAAAAATTTTCTGCTTTTTGGAGATGAATGCTGAAATATTTAATAGCTTGATGTCTATGATTTCTTTAAAATAATTCCCCCTGATAGGTGAAGCAAATATGGCAATGTAAATATTAGTAGTGGTTAAATCTAGGTGGCAGCTATGTGAGTAAATCTAAATGCTTATTGAACTTTTGCTTATTTTACATGTTTGAATGTTTTGATTAAAAGTGAAGTTTTAAAAGATGAGTCTGTGAGCATTCTACATATGAAACAAGAATTGGTTTTAACAGTGTTTAGTCTGCTATTGTTTATGTTAAAAGACTATATATGATATTTATTCATATTGGTTAGTATACACAAAAAATTTTCTTTGTAATGAAAATCAAGAAATTTTCTTTGTAATGAAAATCAAATAATAGTGACCATCTGTGAAAAAGAAAGAAAATATGTAAACAGTGGATGGGATAGGAATTGGAAGTAAAATTTTACCTTTTTGTGCTTTTAATTTGAAATATTTTATATCTAATAAAAATATATATTAAGAGAGAGCATTATTTTTAAGAATTGGACCCTTAAAAATAGAAAAATAATTTTTTCTTGTTCCAAAGGCTTTCAGCTTTTGATAAAATATTGGGCTTGTGGATGTAGTAACTGTTATTGACCTAGACATTTAGAGTTCATCACTGGCATTAAAAACCAAAACTGTTTTACTTAGTCACAACTTATCAGAATTATTTTTCTTTTTACCTCTTTATAGCACATTTGCACCAGGGAGTTTTATTATCAAGAAAAAAGTTTATTAGGAGTCTATTCTGTGTATATTATTCTTCTTTAAACTATCATATTGCTTCAAATAAACACTGAATCATAATCTCAGTTTTACTGCTAATAAATTCCCTTTGCTCTACTAGTCTCCTAGACTCTGCAAATTAGCTAATTAACCCCTAACATATATAGGAACGTGAAAAATAACATGATGTAGTATGTGAAAAGTGTAGCCCACACATAGCAAAAATAATCAACCTAATATGGAATCCCATCCTGTCCCTGTCAGTTAACTAAAAACTGGATGAGTCACTTAACCTTGCTAAGTCTCAGTTTCTTTTTGGTAAACAGTAAGATAATAATACTACCTAAATGGTTATTGAAAAAAGATTAATTGAATTATATAAACAATCTCCTACCTGTCATGCCCTCATTTAAAAGAGGTACCCAATGGCTATCTATGTTTAAAGTATGGTTTACTAGTTAAGTCTATCAAGAACTGTTATTTTTGACATTGGTTTCATTGCTTCATTTATGTACAGGTAATTCTAACAAGAATGAAATGTAAACAATTTTACCTGCAAACAAGACATTATATGAAAATAATTTTAATTAAAGTTTAGATCAGTTTTTAAGAAAATTATTTTGCACGTCTCTTCAAACTTGCCAAGTAAAATAAATTTTTGAGTTATCAAATCTTTACCATTTCTTTAAACTTCCTATTGGGTTTAACCCACTGTTGCACAGTTGATTGGATCAGCAGCTATGGAAATCACAATGTCCTTTGTGAGCATTACATATTATCTATAGTAAAGTAGTTGATATAATGAGCAAGTCTGGGCCAAGAAAGATTTCTGTGGTAGGCTTTTAAAAATCATTCTAAAATGAATATTGTGGCAAAAGTCCCCTTTTGGCAGGAGATAATTTGAGAGAATAATCTTTGCTAATTTCCTATGCATATGAATATTCATACATAGATGGATTTTTTTAAATGATGACTCATTAGGGACTCATAATTAATTGTTTAGCTACCTTACAGAAGGGATATGCTGCACCTGTCCAAAACAGATTAAGATTTTGTGCCTTTGGACAGGAAAAAAAATCACTGGACAGGAATTTTGTGCTCTTCCTAATTAATGCATATAAAATGACATTGGTCTGTGCAGCTGTCTCTTACTACTAGAAATATTTTTCAAATTACCTTTTTTCTAGAAGACTTGTAAGACATGTAAGAGGTTTCTTGAAGTGCTACATATTTGGTAGTTGAACAGCAATTAAATTGCTGTAAGAAAGTTGGCTGTTAACAGTAGCAATTTGTTACATTTTTAACTCCTGGGAATGCCTTACGTTGTTTCATTATTACTTGTGTTATAATTTCTATCTCCAAGTGAACATTTGGTGAATTTATTTTTATTGAGTAGACATCTCTAAAATTGAAGAGAAAAACCCAAAACCAGATTTCTTTTGGTTAGCTAAATGTCAGTTGCTTAATGCAAGAGATAAAAATACTTTTCTGGGCTAAACTCTCTATAGTTTCAAAGCACATTCATGTGTATTATTCCATTTGATCCTGTGCAAATCCTACAAGGTGGGTTGCACAGGTATTACTTTGTTTTAAATATCAAGAAATTGCTGCCTTACAGAGTTTAAGGGACTTGCCCAAGGTCACACCTGAAAATTCTCTAAGCGCATAAATAATGCTTAAAGATGATCTGGCCCATTCTCTCATTTACCTACAGCCTCTCTGTTGTCTAAGTTCTTCTGGATAAAATGTTCTCCATTTTTAATTAAATGCAACCTTTTTTTCCCCATCTCTTAATTAGGAAATACTGATGAAACTACTAAATCTCTATAGGAAAGAAATAAATCAGTAAACTTTTGCTGTAAGTTCAAAGAAAGAGAGAAAAATACTAAGAGAACTTAACTTTAAGCTACTTAAATATTCATTAGCTGTAATGAGCTAAGCTACTGAATAGAAGAGCCTAATACAACTTTTTAAAAAGTGATAAATGATGTGAGAAACAAAAATATTTATAGTTAAAAAATATAATATACTTAAATATAATAATACTATGATTTTCACTGTTAAATCAATTTAAGGAAGATATTGCTAAGATTTTCATGATTTTTAAAACATAATCTTGGATAAGGGGAGGAGACTTTTTAAACAGAGCACAGAAACCAGAACATATATGGGGGTGGGGGGGAATGCAAAATGTTTACCAAATAAATATTAGCAGAGGGAGAAAAAAAAATGACTGAAGTCAAAAGACAAATAGCACCTTGGGAAAAAATTGCAAAACACATGATGAATAAAAGGCAAGTTTTCTTAATATATAAAAACCTCATTCTAAGAGCTTTACTATAACTAAGGATGGCTAATGTGGCATGATTATAGTATTTAAACATTAGAGAGGTCTACCTGTTTGTCAATAGAGGATTGGTTTAATTAAATGTGATTATCTTTTTATGAAATATTATTATGCAGCTGTTAAAAATTATTATCCTAGAAAGGTGTCTGTGATGAGCTACTAATTGAGGCAAGTACCTTGCAAAGTAAAGTGTATAATGTAATCCCGTTTTATTGAGAAGAACAAATCCTCGATACCTGCACATACCCATATGCTTGTATGCATGTAGATGAGAACATTGGCTAACTAGGCAGGCAGGAGACATTCTAGGAGGGTAGGAATACAGTATGAGCTTCTTCTCCATTCATCATTGCATTGTTTCACTCATAATAGTACACATTTCTTAAAATTTCATTTTGAAGTTTGTATAATTTTTAACTGTGTATTTTTTTAATTTATAAAAAAATAATAGAAGTGGGAGAGACAGTGACACCAATACATAAATGAGACAAGTTTGTAAACATATACTTCTTAGAAAAAGATTGCGCATTGGCCATTGACCATCAGAAGCTCAAAAAGAGAAATGCAAATTAAAATAGCATTAAAATGTCATTTTTTTACCTAGAAGATTGATCAAGTTCTTAATTTTTTCTTTATATGTTTCATATTTTTATTGAAGTCTAATTAACATACAATTTTATATTCGTTTCAAGTGTATAAGATAATGTTTCACCATTTCTGTGCCCATCCTCATCTGTCACCAAACATGTTTACAGTCTTATTAACTATTTTCCCTATGCTGTACTTTTCACCTCCATGACTTACTTATATTGTAAGGGGAAGTGTGTATCTCTTTAATCCCCTTTATCTATTCCACTCATCCTCCTACCCCTAAGATTTAAAAAAATTGATAAGTGCCCAGAGTTAGCAGCTAGGATATTCTCATGCTTACTCAGAGGGACTATGTATAGGGACAAACCTTTTAGAATATAATTGGGAGGTGTTTATTAAATTTAAATATATACTTTATCACCTGGAAATTCCACTTGTAGGATTTTATTCTGGAGACCTACTCATGAATGTGCACCATTGTTTAGAAATAGCGAAACTTGAGACCAAAAAAATGATTAAATAAGTTACTCTACACCCACACACTGGAGTACTGTGCAACTGGAATGAGGCAGAACAACTAAATATTTCACTTTTTCATGAAACACAGGACATAGTAACATGTATAGTATACTTCCATTTATATTTTTAACAAGTTTGTCTAGTGACCATGTTACTAGGAAGTTTTGGGAGAGATTCCAGTAAATTGGTGATTGATGTTTATTCAGAGATAATAGTAGGATCTGAAGGAAGAGACAAATTCATTTCCACTGCATAATCTTTTGTTGTTGGTTTTTTTTACTTTTTTGCTATATGCATGTTATTTTCATGATTTTAAATAATTTCAGGATTACCATTGCAAAAGAAAAGTTTCTCACATTGAATAAATTGATCTTTATAAAAAACTAAAAAAATAAAAGGAAAATTAAAATGATCAGACCTGGCTTTTTCCTTGTAATTGTGAACAGTGTGGTTATTATAGACAAATCAGAAAAACAGAGCTCATGTTTTTCTTTGTCTTGCCCTCTTCTGCCTCAGTCTTTGCCATCTTCTTAAAAATAGCATCCGTACCCACCCAGCTGCTAAAGCCAAACAACAACAGCAACAACTAGAAATCATCCTTGATTCCTGTCTTCCCTCATCTCCAAATCCAATACTTCTGACAACTCTTCCCTCCAGACAGAGCCCAAATCCCTCCACATCTGTCCATCTATTGGCACCTAGTCCAGACCACCATCTGTTTTTTGCCTGAATACCTGTTTGCTTGCTTACTTCCAGTCTTGCTCTCGTATAGTCTATTCTTCCCACAGTATCAAGAATGAACTCTAAAAATGCAAATGAGAGATCATCACCTCCTTTGTAAAACCCTAGTGACTTTCCATTGCACTTAGAATAAATCCAAACGCTTGCTCTGGCCTTACAGTTGCCTTTATCAGCTTGCTAGTGTCCCTGTCACTAGAGTCCCCTAACTGATTATCCTTCAGCTACACACCCAGCCTCTTTCTCGCACACTTTACAGCATCCTGCCTACCTTAGGGTACTTTCAGGAGACCCTTCCCAGCCTTTGCTGATACGTTCATTTTTATCTCACTGGTCTCAGCTTGAAAATCTTCCCTCCAACATAGTCTTTCCAATAAACCCATCAAAAGAAGCTTCCGTGTCAGACTCTGTCACATCGTACTATTTTATTTTCTTCTTAGTGCTTAACATTACAGGAGAATCATGCCATTTTTCACACTGACATTTCACACTGACTGCTATTAACTGAAGTAGGTAATCTTAAATTCCAAGAATGTGCATTTTCCCCATGGGATACAAGAGAACATTTTCATTTTGAATGGAGAGATGGGGATAGCCCATAAACATTGTTATTGTTCTTAAATTGGCATTCAAGAAACAAGAAGGCACTCATCAAAGCTGTAAGATTTATTTTGTAGCAAGAGTAGCCTCAATCCATAAATCCTTGGAATGCTTCTTCTAGTTCATTGCTTTATCTCACAGCAGTTCATTTCAGACCAGATCTATCTGGAAAGTCTGGTCTTAGTCTGACTTAGTCTTAGATGAATTTGTCCTAATTGACACCTCTTTCCTTCCATTCAGGATTCCTCTATTTCTCAGAGATTCTTTTAATGACATCACCAAACCCCATCCTCAGTGACTCAAGAACACTAGTGTTTGGGGCCTAATTACTACACAGAACTTTCTGGGCCAGCACTGTACCCTTACTGCAATGTAAAGCTCAGAGTCCATTAGCCATAAGGTAAAAAAGGAAGGTATTTTTTCCTCTCTTTTTCGTTCTTCCTTTCTTTTTTATTTTTATTTCTTTAATTTTTTAATTAAAAAATTTTAATATTTATATTTATTTTTGAGACAGAGGGAGACAGAGCATGAGTGGGGGAGGGGTAGAGAGAGAGGGAGACACAGAACCTGAAGCAGGCTCCAGGTTCTGAGCTGTCAGCACAGAGCCAACGTGGGGCTTGAATTCACAAACCATGAAATTATGACCTGAACCTAAGTCAGACACTCAACCAACTGAGCAATCCAGGCGCCCCTCTAACTTTTTCTTATAGGTGAAATGGATGATTATCATTTTCAATTTCAAAGCACTATTTTGATGTTTTCATTTTAGCATTTTATAATGTTCTCTAAGAATTTACCAAAAGCTACAGTTTTTTGTGTCAGCACTCCTTTATTTCCTTAAAGGTAAGATAAGAATGATTGTATGGCCTCAAGATGCTAGACTGATGTTTTCATTTTTGCATTTTACATAGGTAATGCACATTAAACGAAGATTTTTAAAAGCTACAGATATATCTGCCAACACTCATATATCTTCAATAGTTCTTCTAGATAATAGGTAGTTTTACTACCAAAGCTCCTCCCACTATTTACTCAATATTTTGAAACATTTTTAAATTTCAATATTAGCATCAGGAGGCTACCAAAAGTTCAGACTATGTAAACTACCCACTTTGATTATTCTCACTTTGTAAAAGTAGTGTTGTTATATGTTTCAGTATCTTTTTCCTATAACATAAAGAATCCTAATTGCTTGAATATATATGAACACGTGAGTTAAAGTGACGCATAAGAGTATCAATATATATAAAATATTTTAATTATGAATAATAAACCTTGCTTAAAGTAATTCCTGAATTTTGTAGGGAACATATTGATTACAGTAATGTTAGAAATGGACTTGCTGCTGAAACATATAAATAAAACAATCATCAAATTATTGTACCTGTGTGAATATCTGTAGGGGTGGTGGGAGGAAGGCAGTAAAGAAACAGAATTGTATTTATTGTCTTTAGGTCTTATTCTCCGGTTAGGAAGATAAACTAAAGCATGTAAAAAGTTAAATAACAGAGAAGATGTCACAAGGCAGCAGATAGCTAATTATACACAGATGATCCTTTAGCACTGACTGCATTTATATAAGGATATCATTGAGGGCCACACAGAACAGACGCGGTTTTCAACCACAGTGGCTCCTGTTCCGTTGAGAAGGATACCTGCCTTTATTGCTGAGTCTTCCTCAACCTTGTACTCTTCCTCCTTATTCTTACTCACCTCTTAGTTCTCTTGTCATAAGGCAAGAGAATTTTTCCTAATCTTTATGTTCTTAAAACCTGAGTTGCCAAACTGTTTCGTAACACAGTATTCTACAGCCTCTAAACCATAAGTTGTAGGCAGAAGGCAGGGATATGAGAATGAAGTCGTTTGATAGTTTTATTCTCCAGCATCTGTTCAGAGTAATCTCTGAATCTGTTTGTTCTTACCACAAGTTATGCATACTTGTTTGTGATAATTCTTTATGTAAAAGTTCAAAACCCAGAAAAACTACTATTTTAAATTATAAAGTGGTTTAATTGCCTACCTAGTTTCTTTTGGTTGGTTAGAGTTCTATTCGATGTTAAAAGAAGTAATTTGAATTTACATAATGCCTCTTAAAAGAACACATTAATTATTGGCCCTGATCACCTAGACTCACCTATTTTCTTGAACTTTCTCACTGTTAACTCATCATTTGGGTATTTGAATAGTACTTGTAGCATTTAGCTACATTTTGCCAATACAGGCTCCTTAACTTAGCATTTATTTTATTTATTTTCCTTTAAAAAGAATCTATTGCCCACTCTGAAGTATGGTGATAACTAATTTATTAAGCATCAAAGAATGAATCTTTCCCAATTACTCTCAAGTAGTTTAATATCTGGAAAAAACATACAGCGAGGATCTGTTGAACTTGGTAATGAAATATCAATGTGCTTTATATACCATACTAGTCAGAGGAAGCTCACTTTCTTCCATAAAAATTTAATTAGACCCACTTGATTTCTTTGCCGCAGACCTCTGAAGAATGCCCAAAGGAAAACCAGAATGGTTCTCCAAAAACTGTTTTGCTTCTACTCAGGTAACTGGACAAAAATTTAATTGAGTTGCAGCTGATAACCCAGCCCTCCATAATTTCAGAACAAACCATCTTGACCAGTAAGATGCTGGAAGGATAAGTAAATCTAATCAATCTCCAAGTAAAGCCAGACCCTCCCATACATGCTTACTGAGAAACCCCATTAATTTTGTTCAACTCCAGGGGAGCCTGGGTGGCTCAGTCAGTTGAGCGTCTGACTCTTGATTTCAGCTCAGGTCATGATCCCAGGGTTGTGGGCCCGAGCCCTGAGTCAGACTCCATGTGCTTGATGCTTGAGATTCTCTCTCCCTCTTTCTCTCTCCCCCTCTCACAGTCTCTTGCTCCATCTAAAAACAAAAAAAGAAAGAAAAAGAAAAAAAGTATTTCAACTCCAAAGTCAGGTTGTTCTTTAGTAAATTGAGGATTTTTATTTCAATGATCCTTTTCTAAGCCTGTATTGCAGATGAAATCATTATCATTCCCAAAACTCTTGCTTATATATACTGTGCTTACAGAGAAAAGTTATCTGAAATTTGAAAATAAGGCAAAAAGGTGGGTATGCTATCATGTCATGTTAGGGTAAAAGATTATCTAGAAGATGGTATTGAATTCAAAGCACTATATTATTGATTAAAGGTCCTAGGGTTCGTGAAGTTACATGTTCAATTGTAGAATTTTGATGAAATATAGATTTTGTAGAGATGCAAATATTTTGTCTGGTGGAAAAGATAATCCAAGAGTTACCGTTTATGATGCTGTTGTACATGACCTAGCATTGTGGGTAGACTAGAGGGGCTCTCCTAGCATTGCCTAAAAACAACCAGTTTCTCAAATGCTCCTTGATTGTTTTGTTATCTTACTGGTTCCTTTATTGAACCAATAAAATATTTGTCATCTGAAAAAACAGAAAACCTTAGCGTGTTCCCTATAGTGTTTCATGTTTACGTTGTACATGTGCCACGCTCTCAATAAATTATGGTCGACTTACTGGCTCATTCTTACTTGACTTTGGCAAGATGTACCCCCAGAGTACTTATGTTTTAACCTGTTGAGCAAAATCATTTAATATTATCCTCTTATACTTCAGAATTTCTGCCAAAAACTAACGTTAGTTTTGGCATAATTGATAGTGAACTGTTCTTTCCCAATAGTAATTGCTCCATAGCTTCTGCTGTACCTGAAGATCAGTGGTGGCAGACTTGTAGCTTTCATGGGCCACATGAAATTTCCCTAATAATTGAGAGGCTGGCTTTAGGTTGCCAGTGTTTTTATTTCATAAAAAAACAATACCAAAACATAACCCTGCCTATTATCATCATTATTTCATTGAAAAAGGAAAAGCTTAACATCACAAAAGTGAGAAGGACATTAAAGTGGAATAAAAGACAATCATTTAAATTGAATAAAATTTAGCTTTCATAATAATTTACTGCCCTGTCCTTATTTTTCTCATTTCACCATATCTCAGCTCTTAGAAATCACAACTTCAGATTACTTCAAGTTTGTGGTAGAAAACTTGTATCCAGACTAGAAAGGATATTTTTTTCTTAAATTGTCTGTAAAAGGGCTTGTATGTGGTAACTCTAAATATAGGATTTTATTATTTAGCTACAAGTTAGGGGTAGGAGCCAAAGACATAGACCCTTCATTATTTTTTAAATTTCATTAAATGAAGCATATATTAAATACCTTTGTTTCTTGGCACTGACCTAGACTTTGGAATTAGACTTTGGGTGCTTTATGAATAAAGCATCTTAGAATCTAGAAGGGAACAATCCTGGCTGTCCTGGTTACAGAAAGAGACTGAAGAACAGAATTTGAAGAATTAAAAGCCTGGAATCTGCACTGATTTCATTTATCTTGATCCATAGATGATCCATAGACCCATAGAATGAAAGGCAAATAAATAAACATAGCCAAATTTCACTGTATTATGAAACTGTATCCACTGTATTATGGATTAGATCTTAATGGATCTTAAATGATGTCTTAGAATGATGATATCTGTTAAACTCTTACAGTAATGAAACAGTTGTTTCTAAATCTCTGGCAAACTAATATTAGTTGCCATTTCTGAAGATGGAATATAGTATCCCCTATTCCATCCTGAGGTTTATTAGAAAAGTGTCTGGCTATAAATGTTTATTTGTGGTTCCTCCATCCCCAGCTTTAAAGGACTTGATATAATGATTTACAGCAGATGAATTTAAGATATCCCAAGAGCTCTAGAGACTACCAAATGTGGCAAGATATAATAGGTCCACAATTTTAAGAAATAACTCTGTAAACAGTAGACATTTATGCTTCCAATACGTATTCCCAAATCCATCTTCATTATCGGTTTCGACAATTAAATTAACATCTTCCAGCTGGAATCTGTGTAGACATTTTTGCGTGAAAATTAGTTAGCTTTAAAAAGAACTAGACCTACCACCAAATTATTTATAGTGACAAAAGTAAAATGAAAATAAAGTGGTTTCAATGTCTATCAATAAATGTATGTTTAAATAGACTAGAGTATAACTGACCCTCAAACAACATGGGTTTGACCTGCGTGGGTCTATGTATATGTGGATCTTTTTCCAATAAATACAGTATTGTAAATGTATTTTCTCCTTATGATTTTCTTAACATTTTCTTGTCTCTAGCTAACTTTATCACAAGTAAACAGTGTATAATACACATAACATACAAAATATGTTAATTAACTGCTTATATTATCAATAAGACTTCCAGTCAATAGTAGGCTATTAGTAGTTACATTTTAGAGGAGTCAAAAGTTATACATGGATTTTCAACTGCACAGGAGGTCAACCTAACCCCTGTGCTGTTAGAGGTTCACCTATATATCCATTCAGTCAGGTACTATTCACTCAAAAACAATGTACATTGATGGGTATGGGAAAAGTCCATGAAGAATGTGATGTATGTTTAAAGAACATGTAGAATATGATTTTTTTAAGTACAGTAAAGTAAATGTATGTGCATGCTCACACATCCTAAATGCACTACAATGCTTTCTAATCAGTATTACTAGCCTTTTAGGAGTGTTCCCCAAACCTAATGATAGGTTGCCCCAGTTTACCCAATAAGTGGATAGAAACTGCATTCAACTTATTTGCAATCTCTTGATAATGTTTAGCAAGGAGATCTTACTGAAAGGACAGCTGGAAAACAGAATTTTAGCATCTTTGGACATGTGGAGCAGATTATTTATGGAACTAGAGAGGCCTTCTCATCATTTACATTTTTTTTATTTTTTTAAATGTTTTATTTATTTTTGAGAGAGAGAGAGAGAGAGAGAGAGAGAGAGAGAGAATTAGCAAGGGAGGCACAGAGAGGGAGGGAGACACAGAATCTGAAGCAGGCTCCAGACTCTGAGCTGTCAGCACAGAGCCCACCGCAGGGCTCGAACCCATGAACCATGAGATCATGACCTGAGCCAAGTCAGATGCCCTACCGACTGAGCCACCCAGGCGCCCCTCACCATTTATATTTTTTGCAAACCCCAACCTCTGCTCCAATCCTACATAGTCAAATACAAGGACAGCAGTACTGACAGTCAGAATAAACTAAAATAATAAGTATTTAGTTTCAATTCTGTCAAAAGTAACTACCCATAAGAGGGAGCAAGGTGACTAATTTTAAAACATTGTTTTGGTCTTTGGTTAAGAAATTTAATGTGCATATTCTTTGGAGATTTAACCCACATGCTGCTGTTCAGAGGCAGTAAAGCATGAATAGTGAATTAATTCAATCAAATGGCTGCCCTTTATTAGCCATCATTTCCCTGTGGGTAGCCTTGAGGGAAGTAGTCCTCCCCAGCTGAATTTTGTATGGATGAGCTATAGTAGAACCTTGCCTAGTCCTAGAATGCCAGTCCCCTGGGATTATTAGTCCAACTCTCAGTGAGGTCTTAGATGACAAACTTGAAAGATCAGCATTGTGTGAATCTGTTCAGGAAGGAGGCATTTGTAATAAGTGAAGCTGAAATTGCTTAATCTCAAAATCAATTAGCTTTGGGAATACAGTTAAATGAAACAATCGTTCATGAACTTTTCTAATTATTCTTTCCTAATTTGTGCTAAAATCCAAAAGGAATAATATTGGATTATCTGCTCTTTTGAATTAAATATCCCTGTGTGCCTCTCTATTTGCATGCATAAGTAACGCTTTACCATAATATACAGGATGTGGGGAATTTTTTTTCTTCCAAAACTTGCTAACTCCATAGCCCAAAGGAATAACCCATATTCTGGACTTTGAACTTGAAGGGCATTTGTTTACTGATCAGCTAATCAGAAATTATTCAGGCAAGAATCCTCAAGACAATAGTTTATTGGCCCATTTCCCATTGTGCATAGAACAGCAAGCAGTAAGGAAGAGTAGATTGAAAGTCATAGCTAATCAAGACTATATAACTATGTAATGCTTTGTTTATATATTCATCTGGCAATTTTTTAGAATCATCTCAGTTCTGTAAATGCTTTATTTGTTTCATTTGATTATAGTAAATAGCCAAATGTATTTTTTTAATGATCTAAACTATATCCGGGCAAACATATCACTTTGGGTACCTCAATTTAAGATTATTTTGAAGAGATATACCATCAATCCAGAACAACCCTCCAGCTACTTGATTCATTACAAGCTCTAGGAGGAGTCAGCAGCACTCCCTGGGATTCAAGTGTGAATAGATTAGCAATATTAGAATGATAGTTCCTTTCTCTGGATATTAGCCATTCCCAGGAGAGAGGGGAAAAAAGCATAATGTCCACTGCTTATGAGAGCTATGAGGTCAGTAAATAATTATACCTTCTTGTTTTTTATTGCAATAGGATGTGGGAGTATATTAACACTGCTTAATAAACTACACTCAAGTTGTACTCTCTAAAACAACAGAATAGTATTTCACATTTTCAAAAGAATCATAGTGATTCAGCTTTTAAAGACATGTTTCTAGTTGTGATTGCTAAAATCCGTTATTTTTTGTTGTGATGTTTTATCTTTAAGGAATTATTACCTTTGTAGAATACTGAAAATTTTAATTAAAAAGAATTTTTTTCAATACATTGAAAGATATGTGTTAAATAATACTCCAATTTAAAATAGAAGAACTGGGGCTTGGAAGAAACAGAAGTAAGTGAAATTAGAGTAGTACAAAAGTTTGAAGTTCTGTTCCAGGATTCTTTGAACCACATACTTGGCAGCTTCCCAAATCACGTTAATTGCCTTTTTGTGTATACATTTCCATATGCTGACTCATCATTTGGCTTATAATGGTTATAATGCAATCATTATAACAAGATTGGGAATATTTAAATATTCTTCCCTTTTATGCCTACCTGATGGAACTAATAGTTTCTGAACACAAACTGTTATTTTGTTTTTAAATATTTTTCTAAAGTATTATTAGTGTTTAGAAAATAGATAAAGATAAAATAAAGAACACCATGACTGCCTTTAAAATACTGTGATAACAGAACTGAAATTAAAGACATTTTAAATCCCCTACTCTCTCACATGAGACTGATCTTGACCCAGAGGTCTAGAAAGCTTTAGTGTTTGGAATCATGGGATGCCCAGAGTATCCTGACCCCCAGATCAAAGGAGCAGAACTCTCTCTGCACTCATTTCCCTTTGTCATAAACCCACCATTTTGATGTCAAATGCTCAACGTTTGTATATATCAGTTTAGAAATTAGGGCCATATAAATATATTGATTCCTCAATAGACTTAAAATTTAGAGACCTTAGAAATCATTCTATGAGTGTCCAAAACTGGTTCTGATTCAGTACACATTTGCGGTACAAACAGGCAGCCAGTACACACATTTTTTAGCTGTTGTGTTTTTTGTTTTTTTTTGTTTTTTTTTTTTTAAGTTTTTTAATTTTTTTTCAACATTTATTTATTTTTGGGACAGAGAGAGACAGAGCATGAATGGGGGAGGGACAGAGGGAGAGGGAGGCACAGAATCAGAAACAGGCTCCAGGCTCTGAGCCATCAGCCCAGAGCCTGACGCGGGGCTCGAACTCAACAGACCGCGAGATCGTGACCTGGCTGAAGTCGGATGCTTAACGGACTGCGCCACCCAGGCGCCCCTTAGCTGTTGTGTTTTTTAGCTGTACCCAGTACACACATTTTTTAGCCGTTATGGCTTATGTTGTGTGCCCCACACTCTTCCCCAGACCAATCTCTAGTCATTGCAGGTTTGCCTAAGAAAAGGTAAGTGACCTTATTAAATATCTAGATAAAACGATACTCTCTCTGGCTTCCTGAAATCCCTCTCTCACTTATATTCAACAGCCAGCACAACGATTGATCTTACAGTTTTACTGAAATACATTAATTCTGTAGGTTGAAAGAATGGTAATCAAAGCCATTCTTTCATATAAACATACCATGTATTCTAAGCCCAGCTTTCTTCCTGTTAGCATGACATATCCTTTGCTAATGCTTTTACTGTTCTGGCTTCCTATATAATTAAACAGTGATAGAGAAGTGTGCTGATTTCCTTCTGATATGAATGTGCAAAGGAGAAAGAGGGAATATATATAATCCTTTTTAAATCTTAACTTTTTTTAACATATTGAAATTTTTTCAGTGTGTCTCTGATTTTCTCTTAACCACATTAATAGCAGGGAACAAACACATGGAAACAAAAGTAATTTGAATTTTAGATTAGTACATATATACTACTTGAGTTTCCCAGGTGAGAGTGCTGCCACACCCTCATACCCTGAACTGAAAAGAACCAGTCTTTGAAGATCTGGAAACTGGGCTGCATTCCTAGCACATTGTCTTTTTCCCCCTCTAGGACAAAGTCCTCATTCACTCTTACCTTGATATTGTGGCTTTGATTTTAATAGTTTCTATAGAACATAGAAACTTTTGCTTTTGCTTCATTAGGCTTATTGACTCTGGTCAGTGATGGAATGGTTGGAATTTAAAAACATATGACAAACTAATGACCAATTACTATGTGCACTTGCCATATGTTAATAAAATTTGAAAGTAGTTGTTCATCCTATTTGGATGATTGGCTATTGCTTTCGTCTAAGCCAGCCATGAAAATAGAAACTGATTTACATTCCTAGAACTTAATAAATGTAAGGCATTTTTAAAAATAAATAAATGTGTGATTTTTCAGACCTCTTTTATTTCTGTTTACTTTTTTATTATGTTTACTATAAACCTGTGTTAGAAGATAAAATCTAGGTTTTGCTCTAAAAAGAAACAGAGCAGGGAGGAAATCTAGGGGACACCAAGAGCAGTATTCAGATGGAGTCAACTTGGAAAGGGAGGAAAGTGAGAAATCCATAAGCCTCCAAGACCTGGCCCAGATTGAACTTCGTAGCCTTCTCTTCCCTTCCCTCTACTCACCAGTATCAGGAGCTTCTTCCAGTTCCTGGCTAGCCCTTCTGTGTACTCTCAATATGCAGATGCTCCCTCTCACCATTCTTCCTCACTAAATCTCATTCATTCTTCCTCACTAAATCTCATTCATTCTTCAAGAATCACTGGGGAGTCTCCTGCTTAAGAAGTCTTCTGTGCCCTTCTGCCATGTAGGATTATATGTCCTGGCTCTCAGGTCTCAGAGACCTTTTCACACATCTATCCTGGCACTTACCATATTTAATTGGAATTATCTATGCCTAGGTCATTCTTTCATATTATACTATAAGGTCTTTAAGGAAAGACTGATCATAATCATCCTTTAACCCAATGCCATACATAGTCCCTGGCAAATGGTAGGCATGTAATAAATCCACATTTGAACAACAACCAAAACATGGGTTTTCAGCTTTCTCCAAGGGGATTTATTGGTAAAATCCTTGACTTGACTCTTTATTTCAAATATCATGTAAGTCTTGATGTTTTAATGGTGCCGCAAAAATACACTGTGCCCAAGAGTCTGACCATGTCTCCAAAGTTATTTTATGTGTATTTGTATGTATGTATATTTAGGATTAACTCTTTTTAGAAACCATTTCTCCCAGATGAGCCATGAGGCAATAATTTTGGGAGCTCATGCCTTTTGACCTCTTTCAGATTTGAATTTCATAATTGTGTTGAACATAGATTAAATGGGTCAGAGAATAAGTGAGTGCTCTGGAAAATATACTTAGAAAATAAGTAAAATAGTGTAAGGGAAAACAAAAGAAAGTAGTAAGTGGAGGGAGGGTTTGGGGAAAGATTCAGTGAGTTTATAACCAATGAATCAATGAAATGTATATCAAAGAAAAACTTTAAATATAATGTGAATGTCTATAATAGTCCATGGAATCTTAGGCTGAAATTAATTAAAATGTTGGAAGGCTTTATGTGGGATTTGGGATATGTTTATATTCCACTTGGAATGGGTATGTATCTCTGTATGGCACCTGTTCCTTCCAAAATATTTGTCTATTCATCAACAGCAAGGACATAGCAACTTTTTTCTGACTGAAGTCTACGTTGATTTTCAATTTGTAGGTAAGAGTCAAAGCCTGAAACCAATAGCCAAAGCCAACAATGCTGGATATTTTTAAATATCCAGAGTGGACTATCAGCTGAGATGCCATTATTCAAAAGCTGTCTCTTTCACTTCTGTTATTTAGAGCTGCAAAAATTGGCATTAGTCTGACCCATAACTCTTCAATCTCCTCTCTTCTTTAGTGGGATTGGAAGGAACTGGCCCTGGGCCTCAGGAGGCAGCAGTATTTTGGCAGAATTCGGAACTCTGCATTTGGAGTTTCTACACTTGAGTCATTTATCAGGAAACCCCATCTTTGCTGAAAAGGTGAGATCCTCCAATACACCTTGCATTGCAAAGCTGCACTTGTGAGAAACAATATCCTCTCCTGGACGATTTAGTAATTTTGGATGTGGAAAAGAACAACCAAGTTTAATATAGTTCTTTATGATGTTTTGTTACATGCGGCATTTCATTTTACCAAACACTAATCCTGCAGCCTTTTTATGGCATCTTCTAACTCTGTGTGAGGCAGCCTGTGATACATGTCTGCTTCTCTATACCTCAAGCAAGTCTCTTCACCTCTCTGAATTTTTTCCTTATCTAAAAATATATAGGTGTTGTGTGGGACTGTATGAACCACGTATGTGACTTTTTAAACTCAAAATATAAATTAAATTTGAGGTAGCAATTGAATCTATTTCTAATTTGCAAGAAACAAACCCATAGATATTTGGGTAAATTTATATTCAGCCCAACACTTCTGCCCTAAGCTTTCACCCCATCTCTCAACTCCCCTTTACAGCAAGATTCCTTGGGAGGGTTGTCTCTGTTATCCCCTCTTCTTGTGTCCCACTATCTTGAACACTTTCCAGTCAGCTTTTCTCCCTGCCACACCCATCTCAGTGACCAGTGAGCTCCACATTACCAGGTCTGGTAATTATTCTCACCTCCCAATTTCATCACCCTCTCAGCATCTGATGCACTTGCTCACTTCTCCATGAGACACTGATGGGGCTGCAAGCTTATGGTGCTATCCTGGTTTGCCTCCTTCCTCAGTGGAGTGCTCCTTCTCAGCCTCCTTTGTTGGATCTTCCTCAGCACCCCAATCTCTAAATATCCGAAAGCCCCAGGACTCAAGCCTGGGCCTTTTTATGTTCACTCTCTACATTATTTCGTCCAGTCTCATGGGTCTACATGCTATCTATGTGCTGTTGACTCCAAATTTGTAATTCCAGTCCCAACATGTCCCAGACTCTCCAGCATTTCCACTGAAAGATCTAAAAAAGAGCTACTACTTAAAAAATTCCTCAGACTCAACCCCCAGACCTGTTTCTACCTCAGTCTTCACTATCTGAATAAATGAACACCTCCGTTTACCCAGTGGTTCAGACCACTAATCAGAGGTCATCCAGGCTCAGGCTCCTCTCTTTTTGATAGACCTTAGGTCGAATCCATCAGGAAATGCTTTGGCCCTGTTCTGTGACTCTGCTGCTACCCTGTTCCAGGGATCTGTCTTCTCTCACCTGAACTCCGCCATACCCTCAGTCACGCCCATCCTGCAAGAGCACCAGACTTAAATGGCTTCCCATCACGCTCGAAATAAAATAAGCCCTCATTTTGGCCCACAAGGCTTGCCTGTGGCCCTGGTTACCTTTCTCCTCTGCTTTCTGACATTCTCCCCTTTGCTTCTTCACCTCCAGCCTCAGTGGTCTTGCCAAACCCACTTTCTCCTCAGGGCATTTGTACTTGCACCTCCCTCTGCCTAGGTTGCTCTTCCTCCAACTTCCCGCATGGTTGTTCATTTGATTCTTTAAGTTCCTGCTCAAATCCCCTCACGTCAGCCTCCCCGGCCATCCCTGACTCAGCGTGCAGCCTCACCACCTCACATCAGTCTGTCTCACTGCTGTCTATAATTTTTTCACAGCCTTTATCGCCACCTTGACATATTTATGTGTTTATTATCTGTCTCCTCCCACAAGAAAGCAAATTCCAAGAGGGTAATGACTTTGTTTATCCACTGATATATCCCTACTTTCTTCTATGGTGTCTGGCAGATCAGTGTGACTGTATTCACTTACTGAGATTATTTTTGTAAGCCAGTGGCGACTGTCTTTGTGCTAATTCTAAATTCTTTCCTAACATGGAAAAATGTAATGAAGAAAGAGAAGAATGGCACCAAAATTGTTTTTTAGATTTTCATAGTAACATTTCATTTTCTGTTGTAGGTAATGAATATTCGAACAGTGCTGAACAACCTGGAAAAACCACAAGGCCTTTATCCTAACTATCTGAATCCCAGTAGTGGACAGTGGGGTCAATGTAAGTCAAAAGATTAGACTTGTTTTAGCTCTTTATGGTATCCAGCACTGTTCTAATAACAGAGAGAAGGAGCACAAAAAAGCACAAATCTTTTTGAGGAATGTTTTGAAAAGGGGAAAGTGGGCATGGTTCCTTTCATGAGTCTGTTGTAAGACAGACTGTGTTACCAGGGAACTAGGTGGCTTATTTTTCCTGGGTAACTGTGAGCATGATGACATTGTAAGCACATTTAAATTATTAATCAGGAAGGGAAGATCTGATCAGGTTGTGTGGGGATGTTAGCCTATAACAAGCTGGTCATGTGGATGGAAGAAAAAATTGTTCCTTTGCGCTATTAACTATTAGCGTTTTGTACAAGAGTAGCTGGATCATTCTACTTTGTAGCGTTTTCTTTTTTTCTTTTTTGGCTACAAGATGAGAGAGGAACCTGAATCTTTAAGGGTTAGGAAATTGAAAGAGCAAACAGGGTGTTTTCTCTACTTAATTTTAAGCCAGCAGATAAAGGTTTCTTCCCAGTAGAATTATCTTCAGATTAGGAGAAAGTATTATGCAAGAAGCCTTCACTTCAGATCCCTTAAGGACTTTGATCAGTGTTACGAAGACTCAGAGTAGTTGAAAGAAATGCTCTTAAGTTGATTTGGAGAAAAAAACCTGGTAGATTAACGCAGCAACTAAGAGCAAGTGCAGAATACTAAGTAAGGTGCCTAACTGTGCTGGGGATATTAGCAATGCCTTACAATTTAATTCTAATTTGAGTATTTTCTTTATATTGAAAATTATATTCTTAGATGATTATGCCTCACTGTTACTTTAGAAGTACTTTTCTCAAAGAATAATTTAGTAGGGGAAAAAATGTGCTAGAGTCTGTGTTTGTAATGCCTATGGAAGACAGGCATCTCAATGCTGTTGAGACCACAAGACCATAATCATGGTTGCCACTTAACCTAAGTGTGGTCTACATATACTGGACCTTTCAGGAGGTCCACAAGGTCAGAGATATTTTTATGTTAATACTAAGGCTTTCTGCCACCTTCACTGTGCTGATATTTGCACTTCTGTTGCAAAAGCAACGGTGGATAAAACCACTGAAGCCACAGAGAGAACCATGGTAGAGGAGCCAGAGAGTACTAATCATGGTATTCCTCATTGACAATAAGAAATAAAAATATGCCAGAGGCACTTATGAATAGTTTTAATGAAAAAAATTACCTGTTAAGTTTATTTATTTATTTTGAAAGAGATGGAGACAGTGCAAGTGGGGGAGGGGCAGAGAGAGTGGGAGACAGAGAATCCCAAGCAGGCCCCCTCACTGTCAGCACAGAACCTATGGGGGACTTGAACTCATGAACCGTGAGATCATGACCTGAGCCGAAATCACAAGTCAAAAGAAAATTATTGAGTCTGGTAAATCTCAGCCATTGAGTACACTTCTTTGCTGCATAATAGAAAATAGTGTTTGCCGCATAGAAAAGCACTTGTGTGATTGTTCGAGTTGCAGGCTGAACCAGCCATCGATTGCTCCGTGCAGTACCATTTTTACTTGAAAGAACAACTGAAGACACACTTTGGTTGTTCAGAATTGGGTAACTCGTAGACATGTTCTCAAAAACGAGCCTGTCACTTCAAAGAAAACTGATGGTGTCGGTGCCATGACAGAATTTGAGTTTCTAAATGAAAATTAGAATTTCAGGAAATGTGTATATGCCGCCATGACCTTGATGCCTTTAACCAATACTTAGAGACATTTATGATGAGATTGGTGTTCATATTAATAAATACAGTTTTTGGATACTGTATAGTGAACTGTATCAGCATTCAGAAGATCCCCATAATTCAGTGAACCAGTATTTTCCAAATGACTAATGCATGCAATTACAAAATCATGTCAGAAAGAAGATCCATTCAAAGTGCAAGATAGATCAATAGATTTTAATGTAACAGTACAAAAATTCATTGATGTGATTTCTAATTCCACCTTACAACCAACCTTTAAAACATTTTTAACCTTTGGGGCACCTGGGTTGCTCAGTTAAGCGTCCAACTTCAGCTCAGGTCGTGATCTCACAGTTTGTGAGTTCAAGCCCCACATCAGGATCTGTGCTGACAGCTGGGGGACTGGAGCCTGCTCTGGATTCTGTATCTCCCTCTGTCTCTGCTCCTCCCTGCTTACACACTCTCTCTCTCAAAAATAAATAAAGATTAAAAAAATTGTTTTTGACATTTTTAAATTTTAAAAAACGATTTGTCAAGTTTTATTTTAGTATCAAAGAAAAATATCCATACTTATCTAGAAAGATTCTTTAAATACCTTTCCCTTTTCCAACTATGTAACTGTGTGAGGCTGAACTTTCTTTGTGTATTTCCACCAGAATGACATACAGTAGTGGACTGAATATACAGCAGATATGAAAATCCAGCTGTCTTCTGGTATAGCAAAAATTTAAAAGATTTTCAAAAATGTAAATCAGTGTCAGTCTTTTCACTGATTTTTTTCTTTTGTAAAATATAACATGTTTATCAAAAAAACTTTGTTAATATAACGGTTGTATTATTATTTTAAATGAATAAAATATTTTTAATTTAAATATTTTAAATCTAGTTTCCAATATGGTAGATATTTATAGATATTACATAAACAAGTTATTTGGAGTATTTCTTAATTTTTAAGACTGTAAAAGGGTGCTGAGACTAAAAGTTGGAGGACCAGTAGAGTATTTGAAATAAAATAGAATTTGAGTTGCTTTCTGAGTACAAGGACCAGAGAAGATTCTCTAAAAGGACAGGTAGTTTTAGCATTTTCCTTCTCATGAATGATTTTAAAAATTGAAAAAAAAAATTATCTTTGATTGACTCTTTTCTTCCTGTGATTTAGAAGCCACTGTGAAGAGGGACAAAAAGTATCAGTTGTACTGGAATATTCCAGCTTCACCTTCTGCGTTACCAGTATATTGTGTATTTGGCCATGTTTCCCGGTACAAAGGGCCCTTTATATTTGGATTGCTTATGGGCCAATTTCCTGATGGCAGACAAATAGGGTTGATGAGTCTCATGTCCGTTTCGCCTCCTGCACCTCCATCCTGTGTTCCAGCCACAAGGGAGACCCATTTGTTTTTTTCATTCTTTAATCAAGGCCTGCTTGGGCATATCCAGGTCCTGGTTTGTGCTGTTTCCTCGGCCCTTTTACCTCTCTTCTGACTTTGCCAACATCCAGCTCAATTGCCCTTTCTTCTGGGGGACCTTCTTCTTCAAGACCCTGGTTGTAATTTGTTAGCACCCACTTGCCTTCTACTCGCCATCTTCTTCCCCTGCCCCAACACTTTGAGTGCTTTCCTATCATTGTCTTTTTCAAAATGATTTGTATACATCCCTGTTCCTAGGGACCCAGAACTTTTGAGGCCAGTGACTTTGCCTTAGTGATGTTTGTTAGCCCACCACACTATATCTTGCACCTAGTAGGTGTTTGCTTACTTGAATTTTGTGAATCCTCATGCACTGTGTATCCAGTCTGTCTTTCTGTCTCTGCTTTTAATAATGGTTCTATTTATTCTCCTTTAACAGTTGCCCCTGCTCCTCAGTTGTGGCTGAGAGACAGCATCAGGTCCTGGTCACTGATAATACAAAGAGATCTTGCAACTGTTGAGGCCAGTTGGGACTCTGTGTCTATAGACGGAAAATTATCGTTCTCTCTTGATTAATATACATATAGTGTCATTTGCATCATTGGGGAAATGCTTTGAGAAGTTCAGATTCAGATGAAGTGTACAAATTATTAAACATTAAAGATACTGAGTATTTAATCCTTTTTGTCTTGATTCTTTTGCTACTCGTTTTATCTCTTTAAGTATTATGAATCCTTTTATGGGACCTATTCCTCTCAGGAAGGAAAGAGTAAATTGCCTTCCATAGAGAAGAGCATAATATTTGAGTGACCGTAGTACACATTACGTTTAGAACATTTGGGAATAAAAATACCATATATGCTCTTTCTAGAAGTGGGCGGTCCCTTCCTGCTGATAAAATCGAGCATGTTCTGTCCCACACCCACTAAATATTTACACAGAATTCTGTTGCCAACACAAACAGTCCTCCAGACTGGGGGAAACTTAGTGAGTGATATTCTAAGTTATCAAAAAAGCTTGCTCTTGTTTCTCCTCTATGTTCCTTTATTTTGATTCTTTCCAAATATGAAAAACCTATAGGCAGGAAATAAAAATATAGAAAATTATCTGGTGTTTACCAAAATTAATTAAAGCAAATATATTGTTATGTAACCCTTTTTCCTTTTTTAAAAATCATCAAATGCCCAAACTTGCTTCTTCCGTCCATTATAGAATCATAACCCGAGGGGGAAGAAAATGAAGCTGCTTCTGGCTGTTAGCTTTCAACTCTCAGTGCTTGAACTCTGAAGGGCATGTCTGGATCATGGCCATCATTTCCTATTACTTCATCTAGACCTTGTTATTTTGACAGTAACCAGACAGTGATTTTCTTTACCATGCATCACTTGCATTTGTCTCCTGCAATCATGTTTATAACAACAGGGCTTGTTATTGATGAGATAGTACTTAGTGTATTTAGTTTGTAAATGTCAGAGGTTTCTGTGGTAATTTATTTAGGAAATTGCAAAGGTCACTTCAAACACTGCTGTTTCAAGAATCTGCCTTACAATTGTAAAAACACTAATTTTACATCAGAATTAAAACTGTAAATCTGGACATTCTTACAATAATAAAAATCACATATGTCACTACTTACAAATATAGCCCTGATTGGGTATAGTCCTTACAAGAATTTTGCTTTGTTCCTCAATTGTTTACTGAGTACCTGCTATATGCAAGCTACTTTCAGGGGCTGATTATGGACCAGGCAACATGGTAGATCTAGTCCCTGTCCTCCTGGATCATGATCTTGTAGAGAAGACAGAGAAGAAATTCCACCATCTTTTGAAATTGCCAAGTGTAGTAAACACGTGTTATCAAAAAGTGTATAGTGAGGGAACCCAGTGGGTGAGGGTCAGGGAAAGTAAGCATCTTTGAGGAAGCAACATTTGATCCTAGACATGAAATATGAGTAAGAGTTACTACTGAAAGGGAAAAGAGTCAGGGAATGCATATCAGGCCCAGAGAACAACGCCTTTAGAATTCCTGCAGTAGATAGAGCCTGCTGGTTTCAAGGGAACAAAAGAATAGCCATATGGCAAGAGGATAGAAAGCAGTCAGAGCAGAATTGATGGTAATATGGGGAAGATGGAGACCACGCAGGGCCTCTCAGTCTCCGAAGACCCAGGATTTGAGTCTTTGACATTGAAGGCTTCCAATTAGGGATGATCCAGTTCACATGTCAAAAGGGTTATTCTGGTATTAATGGGGGAATAGTTTGGAGTGGCACTACCATTAGAACTCGGTGTGATGATGGAAATGTTCTGTATCTTTCCTGTGGAGTACAGTAACCAAGGACCACATGTAGCTGTTGGGCACGAGTATGGCTGAGGAACTGAATTATTTTATTTTCTTTTAATTAATTTAAATGTAAACAGCTGCATGCTATCAGAGTAAAAAAGGCCAAATAATTGGGCACTGAAGCCTTGGAAGCAGGGGTTATTGGTAGCTTCATCCAGGATCATATTGGTGAGGACAGAGGAGTGGATGGATTCAGGAAATATATAAGAGGTGAAATTAGTAGAGTTCAGTAGCTCACTGGATATAGAGAAGAGAGAGAGAAGTGAAGAATGACTCTCTGATGTCTAACTTGCACAGTTGGGAGGATGATGGTGCCATGTTAGTGAGACAGGCACCAACAGCAGAAGGTAAGGTTGAGAAGGACAAGAGAATAAATTCAGTTTTAACCTGTTTAATCCTGTCCCCACATAAGCCTCCAAGTGGAGTTGTCAGGTAGGTGTTAGGAGAAAATTGTCTTGTTAGCTGTGTAAAAACGGGTTCACTTTTATATGACAAAGTCAACACAAAGGTCTTATTTTAAAAAATAGTTATGTTGGGGTGCCTGAGTGGCTCAGTCGATTAAGCATCCAACTTTGGCTCAGGTCATGATCTTATGGTTTGTGAGTTTAAGCCCTGTGCTGAGCTCTGTACTGACAGCTCGGAGCCTGGAGCCTGCTTCGGATTCTGTGTCTCCCTCTCTCTCTGCCCCTCCCCCACTCTCGTCTGTCTCTGTCTCTCTCTCTCTCTCTCTCTCTCTCTCTCTCTCTCTCACTCAGAAATAAACATTTAAAAACATTTTTTAAATAGTTATGTAAAACTAGGTGTGAGTTATGAAACTTAAAATGCATATTTCCAAAATAAAGCTGTTTTATTAGTGCTCAAATTCTCTATGAATTCTGGAAATGATATTTCAAATAGATTATGTCTCTGTTTTTGTAGGTAGATATGCTTGAAAAATTAAAGTATTAATTCAAGCAGTAGGCAAAAGAATACATTCAGTGTCACAAGGTAGAGAGCAAGAAGTTCCAAGTGCGAGACCGTGCATGGGCTGTGGAGTCAGATGGCACTTACCAGTGATGCAATCTCATTTAGCCTCACTAAGCCTTAATTTTTTTCACTTTTAATGAGGATACTTACCCTATAAGTTGCAAAATTGTGGTACTACATGTAGTAGATGTGGCATAATAAGTGGCAGTAGGGGAGGATTGTAGGAATGGAGTGTTAGGAAGAACGTCTCCTGCCCTGTCTTCTTTGTTACTGGCCTCCCTCAAAGGACTTTGACCTTACAGGTTGAAAACACTAGAAATTTTATTTAATCATCATCATCATCATCACCATCATCATCATCAAAGAGTCTGAGGAGCTTCATTTTATCATATGCCAGTCCTTTTTAAGATTTGTTAATACTCATAGTATTTGACATACTTTAGTTATGTTAGTAAAAGCTAAAGCATTTAAAAATTTATTTGAATATATACCGTGAAACATTTTAATTTGGTAGTTTTAACTAGAAAAACAGATTTTAGGAATTGAGGTTGATTATGTATTTTTTATCTTCATGTTTACAAAACTACCCTGGTAATTATTTAGAGTATATCACATTAGTTAACAGCACATCTGCTCGGTTCAGAATATCTTTCTGAAAACAAGAGATTTGTTGGAATTTAAATGTAACATCGAGTTGCAGTTGACGTAGGCTTTTGCATCCTAGTTACTAATGTGATTTTGCTGCATTATCTGAGTTAAAGCCTGAATCACTCTAAAATTCATTTTCCTCTCTTTGCAGATCATGTATCAGTTGGAGGACTCGGAGACAGCTTTTATGAATATTTGCTAAAGGCGTGGTTAATGTCTGACAAGACAGATCTAGAAGCTAAGAAGATGTATTTTGATGCTGTTCAGGTAAGCCCAATATTTAAATCATCTTTGCCACTAAAATAACTTACAACTTGCATATTAATCAGCATTTAATGGGAAATGGAATACCACATGAGTGAATTACAAAGTATTTCCAGTTAGGCTGAATTCAGTGTCTGCTAATATAACAATAGTAATCACACTTGGGTTTCATTCTAACGGGGCAGTTGAAAGTGTTTTATTTTGCATGAGTCACAAAATCATGGGGAGGAATAAATCCTAAATTGTATTCTGAAAATTGACAAAGTTAAAATTGCCCAAGGAGTATCTGGGTGGCTAAGTCGGTTAAGTGTCCAATTCTTGATTTGGGCTTGGGTATAGATCTCGTGAGATCAAGTCCTGCATCAGGCTCCACGCTGGCAGTGCAGTCAGTCTGTTTGGGATTCTCTCTGTCTCTGTCTCTGTCTCTCTCTTTATCAAAATAAATAAGTACACATTAAAAAAGAAAGAAAAAATACAATTTCCCATGATTACAACATCCCTAATGGCTACTTCCATTTCAAATAAACTTATCTCCAGAGATAAATAGACAGCACTCTCATATAAAAATCCGAACTAATTAATAGTTTCCTATGATCCTTGTAATGGAGGAGCAATGAGAGGGAAAAAATATTTGTTGAAATGCCTACTGTGTGCTAAGTAGTATGTTAGGCAGATACCTTAATTTTTTTTTTTTTATCATTTATTTATTTTTGAGACAGAGAGAGACAGAGCATGAACAGGGGAGGGGCAGAGAGAGAGGGAGACACAGAATCTGAAACAGGCTCCAGGCTCTGAGCAGTCAGCACAGAGCCCAACGCGGGGCTCGAACTCACAGACCGTGAGATCATGACCTGAGCTGAAGTCGGACGCTTAACCGTCCAAGCCACCCAGGCGCCCCTAGGCAGATACTTTAAATGAAGGATTTGTTTGTTTCCTCACAGTAGTTTAGATATTATTTACCTGGTTTTACAGATAAGAGAACTGAACCTTGGAAAAGGTTGATTGTGGAACCAAAAGTCAAACTAAAATTTGTGTCAACACATGTCTCTTTTTACCTCACCACTATGGATGTATTTGTGAAAAAGAATTTCCATAGTACATTTAAGTATGTACAGTAAGTTAGTTAAGTTCGAAACTGCTCTGCAAAGTCTACAGGAGGTAGCCAGTGTAAGAGTGAACGAAGCCTCAAGCAAATGTAAGCTTCAGTCAAAACGGAAAATAAAATTTGAAAGTATAAAAAGCTTTAAAAGAAGATATTGGCGGCGCCTGGGTGGCTCAGTCGGTTAAGCGTCCGACTTCAGCCAGGTCATGATCTCGCGGTCGGTGAGTTCGAGCCCCGCGTCAGGCTCTGGGCTGATGGCTCAGAGCCTGGAGCCTGTTTCCGATTCTATGTCTCCCTCTCTCTGCCCCTCCTCCGTTCATGCTCTGTCTCTGTCTGTCCCAAAAATAAACGTTGAAAAAAAAATTAAAAAAAAAAAAAGATATTGTTTTATATAAAATGCTTGAACTCATACCCAACTTTTCAGGAACAAAGTTTTTTAGCAGAACTCAGCACATTTGTGATTGATAAGTATTTTATGTGGTAACCCATTTTCTTAATATTAATTATTATCAAGTCATCTCAATGTTATAAACTTACGGCTAAATCCTCAGAAAAATGACTTTTTTATTGACTCCTCAGAAACCTTTTTATAATCAAGAATATTAATTCACAGGGGAGAAAAGTGGAAGTTTATAATTCCAATAATGTAGCCACTGTTCTAAAATTAGTCTCCCTGAGAAGGAGGTCTGGGTAATTTAGACATAGTCCAATTTATTCATTGAAATATAAATGCAACTTACTTTGCTCTGGTTGTCCAGATTCAATATTACTGTGGTTCCCTCCCAAGATCAATAAGAAGCATCTCTAAGTACAGCAGATATGACTCTTTACTGCCTGACATACAGGAACCAGAATGCCTTAGTACATTGGCTTTTGTTTAGCACACTTTTAATTAAGGTGCATGATGAACATAAAAAGCAAAGTAGGATATGGTTCACATGGCCTCTTCCAGGTTTGTTTCTCATCATTCCTATGAGGTTTCAGGTTTTAAGCTAGGGAATTTTTCTCCATACCATATGGTTTCCAGTGTGTCATTTTTTTTTTCTTGTTATCCTGGCAGATATTTTAATTATTCTAATCTTAAAAAGGCCCCCTAAGATCTTGAAAGGTAACTTTAAAATGTTCTTTGAAATATTTTCCCCGAGTTTCTAGACTATACCCACACAGTTTTTAATATATTGTATTTAGACAAACCATGGACAGGAAAATCCATTAAGAACAAATGAAGTAAAGTGTTTCCTGTTTCTCTTAATAGTAAAAACATTTCCAATTCATTGTGTTTTCAACATAGAAAGCAAAGCTAGAACACTTACATTTCTGATTTTGAGAAGTAACCATGTCTCATATAGCAAAGTTTCTTTCTGCTAAACTGTAGTTTAAAAAAGCGTTATTATTAAGGAGAGAGTCCTTTACGTTATTGTTCTGGACAGTTGAGTTACTGCGGATATAGTTCTTCGATTTTAGCCTCAAGTGGATTTTGGAAAGCACTGAATCCCAGCATGGTCTGTTTTCTTTGGTTGTTTTAATAACAAAATACTTTGTGCTTTCAGCTAGCTGTTAAGTTCTTCTCTAGAGACCACACTAAGAATGCACAGTGGTGGATGTTCATTCTTCCAGAGGTCCATTAGAATGAATGGTAGCTGGGCTGATGATGTGTTAGACATTTAAGTTTCTAAAGGTTTCATCACACTAATTCTTTTCAAATATGGAAGGCTGAAATCACAACATATGTAATATTCTTTTTTCCTAAGCAATTCTCTGTAGATTTGACACTTTTTTTTTTTAGAGCCACTAAAGACTGTTTTTTCCTCTTTTATATTTATTTACATTTTCCCACTGTCACACAAACATTGCTTCAAAAGTCTTGGAACTTCATTGTAGTTTATTTAAGAGGTAGCAGCTTGGTCAGAACCATGCCAAAAGAAAGAATATAGTACTTTATTCAGGATCTGTAACAGGGTAATAATGTTTCACTAATCCATGATCCAAAGCTATAACTTTTGCCATGTAGAAAGAATAATTTCTTGGGTGATGAACAAATATCTGCTTTAAGACCTTTACTGTAATTTGTGCTATAAGAAGTGTAAATAGTTAAGATGTTCAGTTGCATGAATAAGAATGAATGTTAATATAACTAGACCATCAATAAAACTAACCACAGTTAATGAGCACAGTACTACATTCATTTATTTCTTACCATCTTGGTTTCATGTATTTATTTCCAATAAAAATAGGAAAGGTTTTATCTGTCTGTATATTCACTTTCATTCATTCTTCTCAATCTCAAGTTTCATCTGTGTGTACTGTTCCCAAATGTGCTTCCTAAAAAACTCTCTCTCTTTTTTTTTTTATAATAGTGTAACAGGTATAGACGTAGTCTTAGCTCTTTTTCTTCTATGAAGTAATTGAAAGAGGAAAAAAAAACACATTTCCTGTTACAGTAGTTTGAAGTTAGTGATTTCTTTTTTTTTTTTTAATTTTTTTTAACGTTTATTTATTTTTGAGACAGAGAGAGACAGAGCATGAACGGGGGAGGGGCAGAGAGAGAGGGAGATGCAGAACCAGAAGCAGGCTCCAGGCTCTGGGCCATCAGCCCAGAGCACGACATGGGGCTCGAACTCACGGACCGTGAGATCATGACCTGAGCTGAAGTCAGACACTTAACCGACTGAGCCGCCCAGGCGCCCCAGAAGTTAGTGATTTCAAACAGTTATATTTCATTTTTGCTTTTTAGAATATAAGGCTTATTTGAAAGGCTTATCTATTTGAAAAGAATATCAACAATCCTGCAGCAGAAATAAGAGATATTTTACAGATCATATTTGTAAACATCATTTCCCCCCAATTTATAGATCTTTATTCCTTTTCTTAAGTTTTTATTTTAATTCCAGTTAGTTAACACACAGTGTTATATTTGTTTCACGTGTACATTATAATAATTCAACACTTCCATATATCACCTTGTGCTCTTCACAATAAGTGCCCTCCATCCCCATCACCTATTTCACCCATCTCCCCCCTCTGGTAACCATCCCTCCCCTCTGGTAACCATCAGTTTGTTCTCTATAATTAAGACTTTGTTTCATGATTTGTCTATTTTTCCCTGTACTTATTTTGTTTCTTAAATTCCACATATGAGTGATATCATCTCTGGTATTTGTCTTTCCCTGACTGACTTATTTCACTTAGCATTATACTCTCTAGCTCCATCCATGTCATTGCAAATGGCAAGATTTCATTTGTTTTTGTGGCTAAATAATATTTTATTATTGCCACATCTTCTTTATCCATTCACCAATCGATGGACATTTGGGCTGCTTCCATATCTTGGCTATTGTAAATAATGCTTCTATAAACATAGGGGTGCATGTATCCCTTTGAATCAATGTTCTTGTATTCTTTGGATAAATACCTAGTAGTGTGATTGCTGGATCGTATGATAGTTCCATTATTACCTGAGAAACCTCATACTATTTTCCATCGCAGCTGCCCCAGTTTGCATTCCCACCAACAGTGTGTGAGTGTTCCTTTTTCTCCACATCCTCACCAACACCTGTTGTTTCTTGTGTTGTTGAGCTTAGCCATTCTGACAGGTGTGAGGCGGTATCTCATCATGGTTTTCATTGGCATTTACTTGATGGTAAGTGATGATGAGCATTTTTTCATGTGTCTTTTTTGTTTTCCATTGTACACGAATGTGCTTTTTTAATAGAATTATTAGGGAGGAATTTAATTCAAATGTTACCACAATGGAGATGTGAATGAGGATGATAAATGAACTTTATCAAGTGCTAGAGACAGTACTGACTGCTTCATAAACTAAATGTTGCTGAATTTTCTCAGTAAATACTACTTATTCTCCTTTTATGGATAAGGATACTGAGATTTGGGGATACAGTAAGCAAATTACCCACCAAATTCACAGATTGTAAATGTCAGAGCTGGAATTTTGAGGCCAAGCAAACTGATTCAAGAACAGCACATCTTTCCCACTCAGTTTTGCCACTCTCTGAGCCTAAGAGAGCAAAAGGAAGGGTAATACCACCAGCCTGATTTTATATACAGATACGCTCTGTTCTTCATCCACAGTAGGGCCTGTGCTTTGTGCTGTTTCTTCATTGTGAAAATGGAAATGCATTAAGCATTACGTCTACACCAGTGGCCTATCATTGAGAAGCAGACCATTTTTGTTGTATGAGGACTAAAAGTGTTTGATCATGGACTCAGGCAAAACCAACTGGACTGGCCCAACAGTGATAATTCTAACTAACCAAACTAATAAGGCATATACTAGAAGAAGATACAGAAAGCAAGAGCATAAAATTTCAGGTTGAATCAGATTTATAACAAACTCAAACCGTGAGTGAGGTTATATCCTTTTTCTCTCTTAGTCTTGAGAGTGTTTTTAGTATAAATTTGAGAGGAGATTTAAAAATGTTGAAAATATGGGACGCCTGGGTGGCGCAGTCGGTTAAGCGTCCGACTTCAGCCAGGTCACGATCTCGCGGTCCGTGAGTTCGAGCCCCGCGTCGGGCTCTGGGCTGATGGCTCGGAGCCTGGAGCCTGTTTCCGATTCTGTGTCTCCCTCTCTCTCTGCCCCTCCCCCGTTCATGCTCTGTCTCTCTCTGTCCCAAAAATAAATAAACATTGAAAAATAAATAAATAAATAAATAAATAAATAAATAAATAAATAAATAAATAAAAATGTTGAAAATAATTATTATTTTCAGGCAATTGAGACTCACTTGATCCGCAAGTCTAGTAGGGGACTGACTTACATTGCGGAGTGGAAAGGGGGCCTCCTGGAACACAAGATGGGCCACCTGACCTGCTTTGCTGGAGGCATGTTTGCACTCGGGGCGGACGATGCTCCCACAGGCCTGACCCAACACTACCTTCAACTCGGGGCTGAAATTGCCCGGACCTGTTATGAATCTTACAATCGCACATGTGAGTACATGTTACTCTTCATTTTCTATCTATTCCCACATGCTTTTATTTCATTCTTAGGAACATTGACATTGCTGCCATCAAAAGAATATCCACTGTGCCTCATGAAATAGGAAGCTCATGATTAATATTTTAAAGGAATTTATATTTTTTACTTTAGGAAATACTGCTTTCTACATAAAAATATCTACTCTTAGTTTACTAAGGAACAAAATTGGAGGCCGTAAAGGGTTAAGCCAGTCTCATTTATTGACCCTGCTTTAAGCAAATTACATTGGGTAAGACTCTCTATCCCAAGTGCAAAAGAAATTTAGTATTTTATAAACCATTATTAATCTTCTCAGTGTCTCTATGAAATGGAGTCTGGGTCCCTTCTTATGAAATAGGAGTTTGAAGCACAAAGATTAACATAATTTATGACATAATGACTTAGAATTAGTTTTCCAGGCCAGCTAATAAGGGGTGTTGTAGTGCCTTGTATTTACCTGGGGGGCACTCAGTAAATGATGGCTAAATGAAAGAAAATAAAAGATCATTGCCATTTTCTAAAAAGGACTCTTAGATGACTATATTCTCAATGTTGAGACATTATTATTTTGAACATTATTTATTACGTGATGTTTATAACCATTTCTATTTTTCTTTTTTTTAAATATAATTTATTGTCAAATTGGTTTCCATACAACACCTAGTGCTCATCCCAATAAGTGCCCTCCCTCCTGCCCATCACCCACTTTCCCTTTTCCCCCACCCCCACCTACCCTTAATTTGTTCTCAGTCCTTAAGAGTTTCTTATGGTATAACCATTTCTTAAAATGATTGTTTTGGCATATCTCTTGAATGTTGTAAAGTACTTTCTAGTTTCATTTAAGTTATAGAACTAAGCAGTGCCCAAGGCAATAACCCTTGTCACCATGCATACTCTTTAGTTATGAAGCTGGGACCAGAAGCTTTCAGATTCGATGGTGGTGTTGAAGCCATTGCTACAAGGCAAAATGAAAAATACTACATCCTGCGGCCAGAGGTTGTTGAGACTTACATGTACATGTGGCGACTGACTCATGATCCAAAGTACAGGAAATGGGCCTGGGAAGCGGTAGAGGTGATATTTTAATCTGCTGACATTTCTTGTTCATAAATGTCTCAGGAAAAATGTTCAATGATTTCTATCAATCTAGTATATCAACTTTCCTATGGTTTTGAAAGCTTTAATCAGACTTTTTCCCAACTTAGGAATGAGTGTTGTCAGTTGTCATCCTATATCCCTGGCTTTGCTTCATGTGACAATGATATTAATATACGAATTGTGAGATTGAAGGAAGTATGTAGAAAGGCATATTATGAAATTAAGTTCCCACGCCATAGAAATGATGATCATTTAATTCCACAAGGACTTGTTGACAACTTGGGGAAAATCACCCCTGCCTGTTGTCTGTTTAAAGAAGCCGCTCTGTGGTTTGTTGTTGTTGTTGTTGTTGTTGTTAGTCTTTGGGCATTGAAATGAAAATATATGCTTGTACTTAGAGTTCCAACCTAAATAAAGAGGTAAATTGAGGCAAACTCAAAATTATATTTAAAAAAAAAAAGTTGATTCCAGAAGAGCAGAGGAATTGCAATTCAGGACACACAGAATGTAGCAAGCTACAGGTGAGTCAGTTGAGGGTTTGAAGTAGGCTGTATTTATGGACAGGGAATGTAAAGAAGAAAGAATTCAGTTAGAGTCTATTCAAGCAAAAAACAAATGGAGACCAGCTTTGAAAATTCCCTGAGCAGACAAAACCAGTCCAGTCCTACAAATACAGCTCAATGGAGCTCTTCTGTGAGACTAACCAGGCCAGTGTCATTTCATGTTCATTCCTCTGAAAACCATAAGTAAAACTTCCCAAAGTTGATATAAGGCACCCCCTGACCAACTCCCTGTCGTTCCAATATTATCAGTTTTCTATAAATCCAGCATATATGGGAAATCAGTCTCTCTGTCCTCAAGTTTTGTTTTCCCGAGGGCACATGCATAAGATTTTCCATTTTCTACCTTCCAGTTCCATTTTAGATTGAAATTCTTTCACAGAATAAATTAACTACTTAGATCTAACTTTTAGAAAGAACCTATAGAACTACTTTGTGCAATAGTGTTCATTCACTGATCTCAGGCTTATATAGACTTTCCATCTGTCCAATACACTGTTTTAATTGTCTTTGTCACCCCTTGGGTCTCTCCTGCCGAATATGGCATATCATCTTCCTAAACTAATCTGGTGAACACTGTGTGCCGGTGCCCACGGACATTGCCTCCAGAACATGCATCAAATGGTGTCTAATTTTAAGAGCTGTTATTCTGGAAGGAGTTGTGATGGGGCACCCAGGCAATAAGAGCAAGCCAAATCTTCAATTACACTCACTTACTCTTTAACACTCTGTTACAAAGTTAGCTGTCTTTAAAAACTGACCATTAGAAATAACTTCTGTCAGGGCACCTGGGTGGCTCAGTCGGGTAAGTGCTTAACTCTTGATTTTGACTCAGGTCATGACCTCACGGTTTATGAGATCAAGCCCCCTGTTGGGCTCTGTGCTGACAGCAGGGTGCCTGCTTGGGATTCTCTCTCTCTCTCTCTGCCTCTCTCCCATTCTCTTTCTCTATATATAACAAACAAACAAACAGACTTTAAAAAAATAAAAGAACTTCTCTCAGGAAATCTAAAATGAATATATTGCCTTGGTGTAAATCGTTAACTAATATCTTAGGAAGCCATTGATGAATATTGCTTTTTACCCACTCCGTGTAGAATATGTCTTATCACTGGTCATTAATCATTTTAAGTAATAACGATTCTTTAGGTCCCTTTTTTTCTTTTTTTTTTCTTGCAAAGTTTTCTCGTTAATGTTTAGCCAGTAGTAGTTCCAGTTTCTTTAAATGTGTGTTGTTTTCCCTCTGAAAAACTGTATAAAAATGGAGGTTCATGTAAACTTTGGTGATAGGAAATGATTTTGGTTTTCAACACTCCAGCAAAAGAATTAAGGCTAAGAGTCACCTTGTGAATATCAGTTTAAATGGATATATCTCATTAAATGTAAAACACCCTAATTGATAAGGGTATTTGATAACAGTGTGATTTTATGTACCACTAAGAGAATACAACACTACCAATTAAATTATGACATGCCAATTTTAGAGATGGCAAAGTGTGAAAAGCATATGGCCAGGGACTGATATAAAAACAAAAATAAGTAAACCGCTATTGTCATGTGGTCGAAGAGCTTTGGTTTGCTTGGTTCTTCAGGGGTGTGTGTGTATTTGTGGGGTAACAAATTGGTTTCAGATGTTAGGATTTTTGTCTGTTGTCAAATTTTAGCATAGCGTATGATGTAAGATTGTTTCCCTGTGCCAGGACTCCTGGGTGGTTCAGTTGGTTAAGTGTCCAGCTTCGGCTCAGGTCATGATCTCGCGGTTTGTGGGTTCGAGCCCCACGTCAGGCTCTGTGCTGACAGCTCAGAGCCTGGAGCCTGCTTGGGATTCTGTGTCTCCTCTCTCTGCCCCTCCCCAACTTGCATGCGCGCACGTGCTCTCTCTCTCTCTTTCTCTCTCAAAAGTAAACATTAAAAAAATGTTTTTAATAAAAAAAATAAAGATCACTTCCCTGTGCCACAAAACAGATGTACCCCCAACCCCACCCTTGTTTTTTTCCACTAGTGCTTCTGCTAGAACTTGAGGTGTAGTGGGGACAGAGGAGTGCTGGGACACTTGCCTTTTGTAAAGCACAAATCGTAGACTTAGATGGTGTGGCGGTACTTTTTTCCCTTGTGTCACACCCCCCAGCCCTCCTTTGTTTCAGCTGCAGCTGCGGTGGGCAGTATCACTGTGGGCTCCCTGGTGTTTCTCAGCTGCTCTGACTCTGGGCTTCCTCCCAGGCTGTGGTCTGGGAAGCAGGAGAGTTAAAGTCTCCAGGGACAACTCTGAAGCAGTGAGGCTTCAGAGTTGATGGACAACTATGTCAGTCTTCCCTCTCTGAAGAATAACTCTGAGATTCATTCTGCATGGTTCCTCAGATGGTTTCCAGTGGGACGGAGCCCTTGCGGCCCACAGCTGTAACCCAGTCAACATATTTCACTGGCTATTCTCCCTGGCTCCGTTCAGTTTTCCCATTCACCACCTAAAAACTTCTTGCATCCAACCCTTGTCTCATGCTCTGTTTTTAGGGGAAGCCAAACTAAAACATAGGAGTATACCTTCAAAATAACCTAGTCTATCTAGCCTTCCACTCAAAGAAAGGACTTGTCTTCGTCTTTGCCAAATGGATATTCCTCATCAATCCAAGGACTTTGTAGCAAAAGGAACATGGTACTAATAAAGTAATTCATTCCAATTTTTTAATGTCTGAAAGTGTTAGAAAGTTACTCCTTTTGAAAGCAGAATTTACAGTGTTTTGTGTTCTGGGGGTCCTGAGGAAAACTCCCTTCTCTCTTCTACATTTTAGCTCATCATTTATCTGAAGACAGCATGTTCTGCCACCTGTTTCTTCCCCACCCAAACACTTCCCTCCATTTGCGTCCTCATGACATGTGCGGTCTCTCAGGGCTGAGCTGTGCGAATCAATAACCTCTCTTCTGAGTATCATTTCCCACAGCCTATGGTCCACCTTGTTCTTTTAGTAGATTGTAAAATTCCTGGCTTACACTCAAATTGTGGTCAAATGGTGTTAGCTACTACATAGCCACTGTTGTGACGGCTCTTTTGTTCCATATCTGTTTTCACCCATACTTGCTATTTGTAAAGTATTTGTCAGCCCTGCTGTCTTCTAATGAAATTCTCCCTTTCCAGCCTTCTTTCACTGATACACTTAGTAAACCTGCTTTCCATGTCTTAACCAAATTCCTGAATGGTAATGCCAAACACAATAATAATGTCGAACAAGATATGAGATTATATAATCCAGCATACAGCACTAGAAGCTTCTCCGTAAATTACCAACAATCCATTAATACCAGATATTCATGCATTTGTGAATCTACGTAGCAGAAATAACATTTACCCGATAGTTCTTTTGCTTTTTCTCAATAATGTCATGAAAACTTTATTAAATTCCTCCCAGTTAAGTTGGTATAATATTCTGATAAAGGTCTACTACAAATTATACATATACATTCACATATGTGTTGGTAAATACAGATTTGACAACATCTATAATTATAGGTATGTATAAATTATATGAGGTCTCCTCTGGTCCCATAGCAGATAAGCCTTATATAGGGATTTTATATTTCTTCTTTTTACGCACAGACATTTTTTTCTGGTCTCCTAAGTCTGACCTTTTCCATATTGTCTTCTCAGTCCCTTCTTGTCCCTTCTCAGGCTGGAACCCTGTTTCCAGACTCTTTGATATGTCTGTTTTGCTAGGTTCCAAACTCAACCATTCAGGTTTATTATTAGCATTGTTGCCTGGGATCCACTCTAGGAAATCTCCACGGATCAGCTGTTTATCTAACCTGTTTAACCTAAAGATAAGAGAATGCTTTTCTTTGTCTTTCTGACTTAGGATTTTAACTCATGCTGCTCCCTATTCTCTTACCTTTCTTACCCCTAAAAAGGTACAGTTACTTGGTGTCTGGGTTGCACTTCATCCTTTGTTTAGACTTCCAGTAACTGTAAACATTTTCCTATTTTCTATTCTCTGCTATTAGCACATCCCAGCCACATATGGTCACTAATAATGTAACCATTTACATAAAATCGAGGTGACCCCTATGCCTAGAGTCTGAGAGTCCCAAGAACAGATTGTAGTAAAATGATGTTCTAATCAGACTGTGCAGCATAAATACGTGACTGCTTCCACTGTTGAGTTACTGTGAAACCAGGGCCTGTTATGGGTGCCCAGGAGGCTCCATATTCCTAAAGTTTCAAAGTTTAGACTTGACAGGAAGGTTTTTCATTTTTTGAAAGTTAAAAAAAAAAAAAAAAAAGCCTGTGGCAGTTCCCTTTTTTTTCTCTTTAATTTGCAAAAGCCTCTGAAAGGTCCCTGTCACTATGGTAAGCGTATCTTCATCTTGTTTTATTCTCATGACAGCCCCATGTTGAGCAAAGGGACACTGCCTAGGTCCAGAAACGTCTGAGGTCACAGGGAGTCTAGGGCTGGGATTTGGCCCCCTCTTCTAAGATTTTAGAATGTGTTCTGGACCACTATGGCTCACCACATTAGGACAGAGAGAGAAGAAGAATGGGGGTGAACTGAAAAGAAGAAAAAAGATTGGGCATTGTCTACCCCACAGAACGACTCTTTTCCTATAATGAAAGAGGGAACTTAACAGAAATTTCCATGGGAGAGAGGAGTGGCAGTTGATCATGCCTGGTCCTCTCATTAGCTTATCACCAAAGAACTTCAAGGGGGGAAAAAAGTTTCATTGTTAAAATCTTTTTTAGGAAATGTCTGGAAGTAGGGTTTAATTATGTTCCATAACAAGCTTCTCCATTTCTTCCAAATCCTGTTTTTTTGTTTTTTTTTTCTTTTTTACAAATAATCTCTGGTCTACTCCAGTGTATCTGGTATTTGACTTTTTAATCAAAAAGAACTTCTGTCAAAAAATGAAGGAAGGAAAAAAATATTAGGACCTGAAAGTTCCTTTCCGCAGGCTTTCCCTGCTTGGTTTGTTTGTCTGCAACAGAGAATATAATCAAAGCATTTTTTTAAGTTGATCTTATTTTCCCAGTGGCTTTTAAAAAGTACCAAATCATGAAGTATTTTCTTTATTCATGTAGCCTGCAAATTGTGTTAGGTTGTTACCTAAATTTTCATTTCCACACTGCCCAACCCATCTCTTTTCCAAATACTCGTTATAGTCAGAGAACTTCAGAAATGTAGCATCATTTCTCTCTAGACAGTTAAGAAATGGACTCATCCTATTTTCTTCCATCCCAGAGCAAAACAAAAACAAAAACAACAACAACAAAAACCCACTTTTTTTAGAAGTAGATATCAGCCACATTTTTTCACTGCTTTGCATTTTCTTCTTTTATATCTGTTACCAATGTCACTAATTAGTACTCTGCAATCAGTTTTTATAAAATAAGATGTTCTGAGTGTAGTAGCAGCTGTTTTTGGTCCAGTATATGTTCTAAGTTTCTGGGTTTATAATCCCAATTGACATTAACAGTCTCTCTAGATCAGGGGTCAGCAAACTTTTTCTGTAAGAGCCAGAGAAAATTAGGCATAGGGACCAAGTACAACTAAAAGCGTACCTCATTTTATTGTGCATTGCTTTATTGTGCTGTGTGGATATTGTGTTTTTGTTTTTGTTTTTTTACAAATTGAAGGTTTGTGGCTACCTGTGTCAACCAAGTCTAATTGGTGCCATTTTCCCAACAATATTTGCTGCTTGCTTTATGTCTCTGCGTCACATTTTTGTAATTCTCACAATACTTACAACTTTTTCATTGTTACATTTATTATGGTGAATGTGGAATCAGTGATCTTTGATGTTATTGTTGTAATTGTTTTGGCATGCTACAAACTGTGCCCTTATAAGACAGAACTTTCTCGATAAATGTTACGTGTTCTGATTGCTCCACCAACTAGCCGTCCCCCAACTCGCTCCCCCTCCTGGGGCCTCCCTCTTTCCTGAGATATGACAATACTGGAATTAGGCCAATTAATAGCCCTATAAAGGCCTCTAAGTGTTCAGATGAAAGGAAGAGTCACATATCTTTCCATTTAAATCAAAAGCTAGAAATGATTAGGTTTAATGAGGAAGGCTTCTCGTGCCAAACAGCCACATTAATGAGTGCAAAGGAAAAGTTCTTGAAGGAAATTAAAAGTGCTACTTCAGTGAACACATGGATGATAAGACAGTGCAATGCTAATAGGGAGAAAGTTTAGTGGTCTGGATAGAAGATCAAACCAGCCACAACATTCCCTTAAGCCAAAGCCTAATCCAGAGCAAGGTCCTAACTCTCCTCAATTATGTGAAGGCTGAGAGAGGTGAGGAATCTGCAGAAGAAGAGATGGGAGCTGGCAGAGGTTGGTTCATGAGATTTAAGGAAAGAAGCTATCTCCATAACATCAAAGGACAAGGTGAGGCAGCGGGTGCTGATGTAGAAACTGCAGCAAGTTCTCCATCAGATCCAGCCCAGATCATTAATGAAGGTGACTACACTACACAACAGATTTTTAATGTAGATGAAACAGCCTTCTATTGAAAGAAGATGCCCACTAAGACTTTCATAGCTGGAGAGGAGAAGAAGCCTGGCTTCAAAACTTCAAAGGACAGGCTGACTCTTTTGTTAGGGGCTAATGCAACTGGTAACTTGAAATTGAAGCCAGTGCTCACTTATTGTTTCAAAAATCCTAGGGCCCTTAAGAATTAGGCTAAATCTACTCTGCCGCTCTAAAATGGAACAACAAAGCCTGGATAATAGCTCATCTGTTTACAGAATGGTCTACTGAATATTTCAAGCCCATTGTTGAGACCTACTTCTCAGAAAAAAAAAGATTCCTATCAAAATATTACTGCTTATTGACAGTGTACCTGGTAGCCCAAGAGCTAAAAGGAAGACAATGAGATTAATGTTTTCATGCCTGCTAACACAGCATCCATTCTGCGGGTCGTGGATCAAGGAACATTTTGACTTTAAGCATTTAAGAAATACATTTCATAATTTCATAGCTGCCATAGACAGTGATCACTCTGGATCTGGGCAAACTAAATTGAAAACCTTCTGGAAAAGACTCACCATTCTAGATGCCATTAAGAACATTCGTCATTTATGGAAGAGGTCAAAATATCAACATTAATAGGAATTTGAAAGAAGTTGGTTCCGGCCCTCATGGATGACTTTGAAGAGTTCAAGACTTCATTGGAAGAACTAACTGCACTTGTGATAGAAATATCAAGAGAACTGGAATTGAAAGTGGAGCCTGAAGATGTGACCAAATTGCCAAATTTCACGATAAAACTTGAACAGATGAGGAGTTGCTCTTTATGGATGTGCAAAGAAAGTAGCTTCTTGAGATAGAATCTACTCCTGGTGAAGATTGTTGAAATGACCACAAAGGATTTAGAATATGACATAAACGTGTTTGATAGAGCAGTGGCAGGGGACTGACTCCAATTTTGAAAGAAGTTCCGCTATGGGTAAAATGCTGTCAAACAGCATTGTGTGCTGCAGAGAAATCATTTGCGGAAGAAACTGTCAAGTGATGCGGCAGTCTTCATTGTTGTCTTACTCTAAGCATTTGCCACGGCCACCCCAGCCTTCACCAACCACCAGCCTGATCAGTCAGCAGCCATCCACATGAAGGCAAGACCCTCCACCAGCAAAAACAGTACAACCCACTGAACACTCAGATGAGGTTTAGCATTTTTTAGCAACAGAGTATTTTTTTAATTAAGGTGCGTACGCTGTTTTTAGACATAATGCTACTGCACACTTAATAGATTTTGGGTAAACATAACTTTTATATGCACTGGGAAATCAAGAAATTCACTTGATTCACTTAATCGCAATATTCACTTATTGTAGTGGTCGGGAACCAAACTCACAAAAATCACTCAAAATTGTCTCAAAGTTAAATGTAGAAGTGTTTCAAATTAGGTGAGATGTATTGTCCATGTGCCCTTTAACTTTTCATACTTTATATGCATTTACATTTTGTGGCCTTTTAAATTGTCACCTGAAACTCTTCCAATGCATCATTCAACTTGAATCCTTATTTTATTGAATTTGGCAATTTCACAATAAAAATTGGTGGCAATTTATTGAAATGTGACCATCTTTTTCCCTCTTCCTTGTAATGTAGGCCCTGGAAAATCACTGCAGAGTGAATGGAGGCTATTCAGGCCTAAGAGATGTTTACCTCAGACATGAGAGTTATGACGATGTGCAACAGAGTTTCTTCCTGGCAGAGACACTAAAGTAAGTAAAATGTGTTCGAAACGTATGTGGCAGAGGTACCTGGTCAGATCTTCTTTGGCGATGTCTTCATCATGGACACATTCAAATAATATCAAGTACGGCCGCTTCCGAATGCCATCCTTACATGCCTGGCAATAATTGCAGGCGTGTCTCCAGTCGTCACCTAAGTTTGATGACTTGGAATTGCTTTGTGGGTTTTCACACACTACTACCCAAACACAAAGCAGCTTCTCTGTTCCACATTAGTGACGGCATTGCCTCAGGGTTTTGCAGTGCTTGACTGTTGTCCGTGATTCTCCGTAAGATGAATGGAGACATTGATGTGGTTTTTGCTGTGTGTTTCTGCTTTCCCTGCCTGACACAGTCTCTCGGGTCTCATATGCTTACGTTTCTCCCTCCAGGTATTTGTACTTAATATTTTCTGATGACGATCTACTTCCACTGGAACACTGGATCTTCAATACCGAGGCACATCTTCTCCCTGTACTCTCTACGAATAAAAAGGAAGTTGAAGTCAATGAAAAATAAAAGGACATTTCATATTTTACTCTGCTCCATTCCCTTCACTGCATACCTTAATGATTCCTTTTCTGGTATTCAGGCACATGATGAATTTTTATCAATAGGTCTGTGATTATTCTAAGTTCTGAAATTGTTTTGCAGTCTTTTAGGTTTATTATCAGAAGCATAGATGGACCTAAATTCCTTATCCTATCCTTTATTATTCAGTCAGTGGATCATAGGTTTTTACATTTTTTTTAAGTAATCTGGAGTTCATGAAGGTGTATCATTTTTATTAAACTGAATAGAATGGTATACCAGTGACCTCTTAACTATAATTTTGATTTGACTGCAAAACTTTTTCCTCCTCTATGAGGAGATGATGTCTGCTTTAAGCTGTAATGTTTTGCCATGTTGCAAAAAGCCATAATAATAAATTAAATATTAAAAAAGCTTTTTCCTTTTCAATTTTATGTTAATCTGGTTTGTCTATCCACCAGAGACAGATCTTATAACTGTGACAGACAGCTTCTTTATGCGGGTCTATCATTATTTGATAGAATGTCTTCTAAAATATTTCACTCACATTGTAATTCAAATTAGAATGTCATCCCAAAAGGATCATCTCATGTTGACCTCATTTCATTGGAACCATGGTATATTTTTGTTAGTTAATTATATTAGTGTTTCCTAATTTGTGAATTAGTTCTCAAATTTTACTTTAAATGTTCTGTGTCATTTCTGGATCATGCCCTGGTTAATTTCTCCCATTCCCTACCACACAATGGGTTGATCGTTCAGGTTTTGCAGAGCTCTGTTATTATGGAATTATATTTTTTTAAAGGAAACAATATAACTTTTAGTGCATTAGTTTTTGCTTTTAACTGAGTATATGAAGAAATTGAGTCTCTCTAAAAAAGGGTATTTCACATGGTTTTTAGTTTGTATTTCATCTTTAAGGGTTTTTTTTTCTTGTTATCAAAAAAAAAAAAGCATTACATTTGGCTCAGATTTTTCAGATTTGAAAAAGACCCTTTCTCAAATGTAGTAAGTTATTTCATGTCAGTTTACGAAAGCAGAATTTAACTCTGAAAGAAGCTCTGCTAGTATATCTATCTATTCTTGGTCAATTGAAGAAAATCTAATAAACTTTTAGGCCAAATAAGAATATAGTACATTTTGTGTGGTCAAATTCAACATAGAGATCCCAGCTTAAAAGCAATATATAGGAATGGACATTCCTAATTCCCCACAGTCCTATCGCAGATCAAAATAATGATATGATTCTTCTTTAAGAACAAGCATTATTTTGAGATATGAGTGGCTTTCCCAAGAATAAATTTGGTGGCACCCCATGTCATATTTCCCATGAAAGGGCTAATAATGATGATGCATTTACTGAGGAACAGAGACTCTGAGCACCTGCATTTTCAACCTGGAGGGGTCAGATAGGTCAGTGCAACCTCATGAATTAGGCTGAACCATATGAAATTGCTGCACTTGTAGTTTAAAAACTATCCTATATCAGCAATTTCTTATGGTTCAACATACTGTTTTTTAATTATTTTATTGGCTCTCAGTAGACTCCATTGTTTTAGCTGTTTCAGCTTTTGAAAGTGTTTCAAGATTTCCTTTGTCTGAAAGGACCACCTGTGTGACCTGCTCTTTTTTCAGTACTGTACATTGGTTGATGTCAAAGAATAAATTAATAAAGTTAGTAAATGAAAAAGATCCTTTAGTACATCATTATTGCCATGTTAATGAGTTCCTGTGACCCAGAATAATTCCTTCCACTCATATCTTCAGCTCACCTTATGAAATGAATAGATAGCTGAGAGTCCTTTCTTCCCAGGACTTCAAAGCAAAGTGTGAAAGATTATTGCAAAAATTGGGCCATATGTATTTAGATGATAATTCTCACGTGAATGTCCTAGGACTAGCAACTTAAATTAATTTATTTTCTTTGATTTTCAGTTTGATTTGTAAGAGCACAAAGGTGATCTGCATTTCTGCAGCAGAGAGGATATTAAAATCAGGTCATGTGTACACGCTGCACTATAATGTACCTTTTGTATCCTGATATAAATAGGCAAGATGATTGTACTACCTTTTGCTCTGCCAAAGGCAAGAACAAAGTTTTTCAATTCCAAAACTTGGATTTTTTAACGTAAGTCCCCAAAACACCAAAAACGTAAACAAGATGAGAGATGATTATTATGGTGATGTAATTTAAAGTTGTACTTTGTGTTAATTATTTTAAACAACTTAAGTCCTTAGGTAGACACTCTCGTTTTCAGCAAAACTGTGCAATTAAGTTTACATATGTATTCACATCCTGAAAGGTGAATAATTAAAATAGCACTTAATTTTGTGTTTCTGCATATGTTTTTGGTATACTGTGCACAATTAATATTACACATATAAGTTGTATGGAAATTTACAGAACTCGAAGATGTTTGTCATGACTCCTTCATATGTAGTACCCATTCTTTTCATTGATTGTTTTTAATTTGTACATAAGTCTATTCTGCCATATCCAACTTTATATAAATCTCTAATGTTATGGGAAACATAATAGATTGACACATAATTTTTAAAAACTATATTTGTAAAATTTCTCTATTGTGAATAAAGCCTTTTAATATATCTCCTCATTTGTTGTTTTTCTCCTTTTAAGTAAGCTTTTGTATATGTCGGGGTGAGTGCGTACAATTCCAAGTTGAAATAATAGTCATTATTATTAATCCTGATAGTGATTCCATACCACACCCAGAGAATCTGGACAAGGAAACATTTCTCATTACAAACTTAAAATTGCAAAAAATTTTGCATATACATTTTTGATTAATCAAATATCATATTAAGACTCCAAAATATGTTCAACACCGGGCATATAGAGTAGAGATGGGGAGTTAGTGGAAGAAAGCATGAAGTACAATCCTTGTTCTTAAGTTTGCAATCCAGTTGAGGAAATGAGATTCACCCTACCACCAAAACAAAACAAAACAGCATTTAGGCGCCAGTTAAATTCTGTAGAAGTCGGGGGAGGAGGGGAGCAGGGGGTCACTAGGGTTTGAGCAATCAAAGAAGCTTAGTAGAAAAGGGAGAACTTCAGTTACAGGAGAGCCTCCAATATTTATGAAAAAGCCTAGGTTTTTCAAGTTCATGTTGGACTTTTTAGAATGTCTCATCAGACATTCTGGTTGTTGTTATCTCTGCCTAGAAATCTTTCCCCAATGTTTTTTTGTTTGTTTGTTTTTAATTTTTGTTAACCGAAGTGTAGTTAACACAGTCTTACATTAGTTTCAGGTGTGTGACATAGTGAGTGGACAAGTCTACACATTGTGCTATGCTCTCCACAACTGTAGCTGCCATCTGCCACCGTACAACGCTATTACAACACCACTGACTGACTGTATTCCCTGTGCTGTACCTGTCATTCCTGTGACTTATTCCAAAACTGGAAGCCTATAGCTCCCACTCCCCTTCACCCATTTCAATCATCCCTCTTACCCCCCTCCCCTCTGGCAACCAGAAGTTAGTTCTCTGTGTTCATAGGTCTGTTCCTGCTTTGATTGTTTCTTCATTTGTTTTTTTTTTTAGATTCTGCACGTAAGTGAAATCTTACGGTGTTTGCCTTTCTCTGATGTATTTCACTTAGCAAATACCCCTAGGTCCATCTCTTTCCCCAGTGTTTTTCTGGCACATTCCTCACTTCACTCAGGTCTCTGCTCAGTTGTCACCTTATCAGAATAGCTTCCTTGACAAATTCGTATAAAATTCCCCATCACTCTTTGTTCCTTGCTCTATTTTATTTTCTCCTTAGCATTCAAGGGCTCACACTTGAAAATTAGTCTAAGGCTTTTTCTAAAGGTGTGGGTTACATATTTCTTTAGTTATTTGCTTATTGTTTCTCTAATCCCTTAAAATTTAACCCCCATGAGAACCGAAAGTTACTTTGTTTGGCTTTCCTCCGCCCCAGGCGGCCCATCTTAAGTAGCACATAGCACTTGGTGGCACATAGTGAATGTCGTGACTGAATGAATGCATGAGCCTTATATTCCTAACTTTTGCTATGGCTATTTTCAAATGGTATTTTTTTTTTATTTTTTTTAACGTTTATTTATTTTTGAGACAGAGAGAGACAGAGCATGAACGGGGGAGGATCAGAGAGAGGGAGACACAGAATCCGAAACAGGCTCCGGGCTCTGAGCTGTCAGCACAGAGCCCGACGCGGGGCTCGAACTCATGGACCGCGAGATCATGACCTGAGCCGAAGCCGGCCGCTTAACCGACTGAGCCACCCAGGCACCCCTCAAATGTTTTTTAACAAGCAGCAGTTTTTGAGAGGGGAGAGGGGTGGGGTGGGGAGAGAGAATCTCAAGCAGGCTCCAGGCTCAGCACAGCTCAATCCCATGACCCCAGGATCATGGCCTGAACCAAAATCAAGAGTCAGACGCTCAACCACCTGGGCCACCCAGGTGCCCCAATAAGCAGTAACTTCTTTTTTAATATTAGGTATCAGTATTATATAACATGCTGTCGTTTTAAACAAATCATCATAAAGATGGCCGTTTTTTATTGCTACCTGTAGTTGTTTTAAGGAAATATGGAGTAAATATGTGTTTGTGGCTAGAATCAACTCTCCACCAACCAAATTTTTAAAAACTACTGGCACCTGAGAGTTTTGTTTTCTTTTGCTTTTTAACTCTCCCAGGAGAAACAAGTGAAAGATCCTCCTTCACAGAATCATTGGGAACTTTGTTCCTGACTTTGCAACTCCTTTGGAGTTTTTTGTACGAAGTAGAGGCACATGGCTTAAAAGCGGGATGGGAGACCACCATATCAACTTAAGGTAGGCACAGTGTTATTGGTCCCATCTCATGGATATGACTCTGTAAAATACACAGCAGAAAAATGTAAGTCATGATTTTCTAATATAGAGTTTTTTCAGTGTTATTATTTGAAGAGCCTACTATTTCTATGATTTAATCTCATAATCCCTGTCTCATAAGAAAGCTATTTCTGCAGCATCAAGCAAAGGAATTGGTTTTTCACTTAACATATAGCTACTCAAATGGGAACCTTCTGAGTTATTTGTAACACACATAATGCCTGCTCTGTCTACTCATTGCTGACAGAATTATTAAAGGATATTGTACACATGATTCTTATTATACTAACCATCAACCATCCACAGAGATGGCAGCTTGGCACTCAATACATCTAATTTCTGATAATTATATATAGACAGTTGCTAAACATTTTAAGAAAACTAGATAAATCTTTTCTCATTTGAGCGTAGAGTTTGTATATCTAATTGCCATTCCAGCTCCCTCAGTTGGACTAAAATGGGGGGGATGGGGTGGGGTTCTTATTTAATCTTTTTAATTGATTTAATGTCCCAAAGACTGATTTCTGTTTTTTCCTGGCTCATTCTATCCACACTGGCCAACACATGAGTCATAATCTTCAAGAAATATTTGCCAGGCATCAGGTATGCATATAAAGGATCAGAACTACATAAGAGTCTAGACAGCATTTAGTCTAACTCTTATTTTAAATATGAGAAAACTGGGGGATTTTCCCAAGGACAGGAACTGTTTTTTGTCCTGTGCTTCCAGACACAGGGATTCGGTAAGATTTATGGTAATAAAAAACAAACAATATATTGTATTCATCCAGCCAGTCCAAAATAAAGGTGTAAATTCAGAGCTCACCCTTGAAAACTGGTCTAAGGCTCTTTTTCAAGATAGAACTATTCACCTATATCAGAGTTTCTTGGAAGTCCTATTGAAATGCAGATTTTACAGACTTTCCCTAAACTTAGCAGATCAAAATTGTGGTGAAGTCCACCACTAGCTCTTTTTGTTCTTACCGAGCATGCTGAAGTTGGAAACCACAATTGTAAGCTATACAATTGTATAAATTGGGAATTATAAGTCCCAACCCTCCCAGAAGAAATAATGAATAAGTTAGCAAGTCATGACAAGCATATTTTGTTTCTACTCCGAGATTTAAGCACAACTTGAAACGCATTTTGCATCGTTTTGGAAACAGAGATTTGTCCTTTTACAGAAAGCATTTCTGAGCAAAAAGCCATACCCCTAAATGTTTTGGAAACAGATTCACATTGGATTTTCAAATGTAATTCTTCTTATTGAGGGACTCTCAAAAGTATTAACTTCAATCACTGCTTTTTTTTTTTATTCAGTCAGTTTCCTTTGCTTTCTTTCCCAATAGCTGCTTCTAAAGGCAGTTCTCAAATCTTATCTTTGGATCTTGCTGAGTTTTAACACGACTATCACTTGCACAAACTACACAGAATTCCTAGTTTTGCCCTGTGCCATGTAAATATATAAGATGTTCTTGGAAACAACCTCTGAAGAGCACCTTCATTTCTCATTTCTATCCCCTGTGCCTTGTGTTTTTGCATTCATTGCGATGCTAATCGTCAGATTTGTTGGCTCACCATTATGATGATCACTTTGAACCCCCTAAAACATGCCATTACTTACTGAATAAATTAATGTAAATTTGTGTCACAGATCCATTTAATTCTCCAGTGAATGCAAATTACCACGAAACCTTGGAAAACAGTAATAAATGTATATAGCTTTTTTCAAAAAAAAAAAAAAACTTCTCCACATACTGGGGTATTTTGGCCTTAGGCTATGAACGCACATTAATTCATAATTCTGCAAATAGGGCCATAAATGTACTGCTTTCAGACAGCATTTTCCAAAACTACTGGCACCTGAGAGTTTTGTTTTCTTTTGCTTTTTAACTCTCCCAGGAGAAACAAGTGAAAGATCCTCCTTCACAGAATCATTGGGAACTTTGTTCCTGACTTTGCAACTCCTTTGGAGTTTTTGTACAAAGTAGAGGCACGTGGCTTAAAAGCGGGATGGGAGACCACCATATCAACTTAAGGTAGGCACAGTGTTATTGGTCCCATCTCATGGATATGACTTTGGCTCATTGTAACCCCAAGCCTCTATTTAGTGACAAAAAAACAAACACTCTCCCTTCTGGGTACAAAATCTCATCACAATACACACTTTAACCTTACTGAGTATATAACCCTGAGTACATTTTACTGCCACTCATATTCCTCTTCTGTCTTGCTATTGCCAAACTGATAACTTTGTGTCTTACGTAATCTTAACCAGAACCCCCAAATTATATACATTTTAAGTTCTGCCATGTAACAAATTAAGTCCCTCTGGTCTCTCTTCTTTATATGATACAGTATAGAAGGAATAGTAGAAAGTAAATGCAGTTAGGCCAATGGGAAGTTGACTTCCCTAGGAATCAAGACAACTGAATTCTAAACTTAGCTCTGTTACCAACTTCCTGTTTGATTTGGAACAAGCACCAAAGTCTTCACATCTCAGTTCCCTCATCTGTAAAGTGAGAGGAGCAATTAGCCTATGTGTAGCAATTAAGTTATGCCTTGAATGATGTCTGTCGTGAATGCTGGACCAGGAAACAGCAGGACCTTTCTATGTATGGACCAGAGTCCTCTCCACCCAGATAACAAGCATCAAAACCTTAGTTTTCTATAAAATGGGAGTAACAGTACCTACTTCCTGAGAATTAAAATAACTAAAATATGTACAAGTTCTTGGCTCTATACCTGGCTGGATGATACCTTTAATCCATAAGTCCCAGCCCCTATTTTCAGCTTTTACATCCAATGAAAGAATCATCTTTACCTCGAGAAGCCTCCTGCTTGTTTTGTTATGACAACACATTTGCTATTACTTTGCCTGCTGTTTCCAGCTACCCTAGGCTTTTTTTGGATGCCATTCTTCAATCAGGCTGTGTCAAACACATATTATTGCTTATCTTCCAAGGTCAGAATTTAGCATTTATTTTCTGACATGAGAAGACAAAGAAATAGAGATCACCCTGCATGATTGTTGCACTGGTAAGAACACCATATCGGTTGTGTCATTGATGTATTCAACTAATCCCTTGAAAATAAAACAGTGGCTACAACTTAAGTACTCCTTTTAAACTGAACTGTTAGTTTTGTCTTCATCCCAGAGAAGCTTTGAAAACCAACGAACTCAATTTTATGAATTAGGCAGGATTACTGAGATAACTCTTCTGAAAGAACAGTATTGCTCCCCAAATCAGCTTATATATTTGAAAATCACTTATAGTAACTTAAAACTAATCACATCCAAAGAAAAGTGCATAGTTATTTTGATTGAGAATTGATTTTTCTGCTCAGCCCACCTAAAAGAAGGAGGGGGAGAAGGAGGAGGTGGCAAAAGAAGAGGAGAAGAGGGAGGGGAAGGAGAAAGGAAGGGAAGGAAGGAAGGAGACAAAGTAGAGAGAAGTAGGAAGGAAGAAGGAAAGAAAGAAAGAAAGGTAGGAAAGACCTTAGTTTACACAGCACGCAGAATACGAATTATGTGAGAGTGCCCCTCCCTCTTCTTCCAGGACTTCCCACCACAAGAACATAAGAGTGTTAGCCTCTAACAAGGGGCTCGTGGTTCTGCTTCCAGATTCTGCTTAAGAAAATGCTCAAAGTTCCCCTTGCCTCTCCTGGCCTGTCACACTCTCACCACACTTCTATTCACATGCATCATACTATGGTGTCATTATTTTCTTTCTTTCTTTCTTTCTTTCTTTCTTTCTTTCTTTCTTTCTTTCTTTCTTTCTTTCTTCCCACAAATAATAAGCACCAAGAATGTTCCAGACACTGTCCTAGGTCCTAGGAAATCACCAGGGAGCAGCAAGTTAGACTTGCTTCCTGTTTTCATAGAGCTAAAGACTAGGAAAAAGGCAAATATGCACAAAAAAATAATAAAACTTAAAAAGGAAGATGCCAGGGCTTGTTCATTAATATAAATGCAGGACTTAATATGGCACCTGGCACATACCTGTTTCTAACCCAACTGCGCCCTTCCATCCTGCACATAGGAGGCTCTAAGAGAGCATTTGGTAAAGAGTGAAAAAAAAATTGTTAAGAGATAAAAAGTCTCAAACTTCTGTTCAAAATATATAAACATAATTTTCATCTTAAGTTTGCCTCCAACAGAACACAGCTCCTGCTGGGCCCTACTAACTCAAAGTTGAATGTAGATTCTATTTTTAGTGGATAATCTAGTGTTTATCTTAACTGTGAGATACCTAATTATAAGCTGTCATTAGAAAATTTGCATCACTGTACTTGCAAAAGCAAACTCACCGAAAATAGGACAGGTTTCTCATCTTTCAGTATGCTCAAATTATATCAATTGTCTCAGGGAAAACCCATAGGAGCCCAAGCTGTGTTCCTCCATTTTAATTGCTCTGGAATACTCGCTGTCACTAAGATGAACAGACCCAACACGTAGTTTCAACGCCATTAGGGTTTGGCTTGTTTAGTTTATTTTGTTTTGGGGGTATGGGGTTGTCATTTCAGTCATCATAGATAAAGCCTTCTCAACAGCATGCCCACACATCTGGGACTGGCTTCCTCAGGTCGGTGAAACACTCAAGGGACACTATCTGTGATATAAATGATAAAGAGCTCCTTCTCTAGTGTCTGCAGCCTTTTTGTAGTCCTCTCCAATAATAGGACAAAGAATTCTAGCTAGGTCTGAAGTAAATCTGTTAATAATTATATGATTATATTTTTCTAATAAATTCCGCTTCTTTTCCCCAAGCTTGTCTTTCTTTAACCATTCTAACAGGTGACTAACTGATTCGAATTTTCACCTCATTAACCTTATCTTGTCTCTTGCTTCTACGGGTCTCACTTCTAGTGTTCATATAAATGAACAAATAACAGAGAAGGAGAAAAACAAAGAATCTTACAGAGATTAATCGATCCCTGAAAATCTGAAAGTGACTTTTGTCACTATTATAAATCAATATACAGGATTTTCTTAATCACTGGATAAAAACCATACATCAAAACCATGATTAAAAGGTAAACAAATATAATGAATTTTAATAAGAACTTGCACTTATTTTGCCACTTTAAAAACAGTATAGGATAGATTGTCTTTTTTCCTTTAGTCTCCTTCATACAATGATGATTGCATTAAGGAGAAGTTTCAAATTTTCCACATTGTATATCTGGGCTTTTAACCTCTCACAAAGATCAGATAAAGACTGCCAAACCAAAAAGCATTCTTGGCTCCTGTGCACAGCTCAATCTTTAAATAGGAGTTTCAGCACGTACAGGCAGGAGCAAAGACTTCTCCAGAGTCTTTATCTATTGATTAACTGTAGAGGATATTCTGTTTAAAATGAATCTTGATACTCTCTAAAATAAATGTTTTATTCTATTTTGGAGTAAAAGGTGTAAAGGAAAAAATGAGACATATGTACCCCTCCCCCACCCTGCAAATATGCTACATTACATTTTTTCCCATGATATTTCTATAAAAAGCTGGAAGCAGAAGGAAAAATCCATTTGACAATAAGAAAAATCCAAGATCAAGTGCCAGTTACTGCTCTAATGGGCAGAAGTCACTTGGTGAGTGACTCCCTACTACGCATTAGGAACTGCCCCAATACCTTTGGTTAAACTACTGATGTACCCCACACCTCAAAAGGAGTCAGGGAGACCCTCCTTTTCCTGTGATTTTGATGGTTAAAATACCAAAATTCCTAGACAGAGGCCTCAGGAGTAGACATGACATTGTCAAGAGATCAGTTTAAAGTGAGATTTCCAGTGTTCTTACATGGTCATTACCTTTGTAATTATTACAAGTAGTGTATCAGCCAGGAAACAGAAACCACTCTGTCTCAAAAAGAAGTTTAACACAAGGAATTTGTTGCATACGTGATAGGAGTGCTGAGAAGCCAAATGGGATGGTGAATTCTGATGTCAATTCAGGATGCAATGGCAGGGTGCCACTGTCTTTGGCAGGAAATGGAAAGAAACAAGGTGGAATTAACGTCATCAAAGATGAGAAATGGTCAAAGCATGAGCTAGATCTACAACAGAGGACTTTCTGGCGGGAACCAAAACTACAGAGGGAAGCAACCGTCCCAACAGGAGCTAGAATCATGAAGGTGATTTAGCACTGCCAGAGACACCCTTAAAAACACAATGAATGGAAGAAACACCTTTGCTTCTCTCTGTCTCCTACCTTCCAGTCTTTACCAATGCTTTCCATTGGTCAAGACTATCAGGAAAACATGGCAAAGGAATCTGGGAAATGTAGTTCACTAAAATGCAGAGCCAAGCTGAGGATGTTCAGGAAATAGATATGAGAGAAAACAGGTAAATATCTAGCAAAAGTGACTAAGTAGACTCACCATTTGGGATCTCCGCTTATCTTGAGGGTTCTTCATAGAAAAAAACAAAAACAAAAAAAAAACAAAAACAAAAAAACAAGCCCTAAGACTGCCAGCTGCTAGAAACTGATAGCTTGAGAGCTTTGACTGCAATGATCAATGCACCCTCCCTGAGCTACACAGCAAAAATATTGCACATACTTTTGATCCTTCATATCTCAGTAGTCAACTTGCTACTGAGAAGACACATCTGCCCATCCATGAAAGTTCAAAAAAATATTAACAAGTGCTTTCAATCAAAGAATAGACTCAGGGGAAGAAATCTGTGAGTCCATGAAGCACTTGTTCTCAGAGAATAGAAGGGCAGATTGGCTTAGAATAAAACCTGCAGAAAGCATGGCCATCAAAATGATTGTCTAAGAAGTCAGTGATTAAACTTTGGCCACCCTGCTTTAGATCGCAATTGATCTTAAGTCCAAATTTTCATATGACTGATAGCACTTTTTTAAGCCTTTATCTGCCAACCCAAATACATCAGGCTAGTTTTATATCCTACTTTGTGGAGCATAAAAATGATGAAAGCTAAATGATCATGCAAGAGAGAGAACTTAGATTTTTTTTTTTTAAGACACTGACTCTATTAGTTTAATAGTCCTCACCAGCATAGAATCCTGTGATTTAAAAAAAAAAATTACCTAGAGAAAAGACATTTTGGAGCATTTTGCTCTTCATTCCTCACTTGGTTTAGATGGCAATGCTTTCTCTTCCAAGCCCAGTTCAAATGGTTACCTCTGAACCGTTCTCTGTCTTGCTCCGTTTTGTTCTGGTAGCACCTTGTACAAACCTAAATGGGTGTACTTATTATATTATATTGGAAGTATTTGTTGCCAGTCTAACTCTCTCTCTAGTAGTGATTTAGATCAAAACAACCTATCAAAACCAATTTAACTTTACAAATTGGACAAATATAAGTCCAGTTTGCACTACAATTTGGTCAAAAATTAATCCCCCAGTCCCCGTTGCCAGGTTTGACCATTTGGTTGCAGAATGGGGTTGTTTGGCAATGCTTTGTGAGTCCTGAATTTAAGAATTTTTTGTCATTTTCTTTTTTTCCAGAATTGGGACTGGAGCTTTTCTTATTTTTGCTTATGTATTTTCAGCTAGTTGTTGCTACTCTGTGTTATTTGTAAAAGTTGAAACAACCAAACTATCCAATTTAGGAGATTGGTTGAAACAAATTTGCAGTATTCGGAGGCAAATTGGAACAACTTCAAAGTCCAAAATTGATTGGCTGGAAGACAATATGTAAGTAATGTTTTCCTTTTTATAGAAGAATATTATAATGGTGCCTATTCATCCTTGATGCTAGCTCACAATATATAATAAGTATCTAATAAATGAGTGTGTGCTGTAGCCTAAATGCATTCCTCTGAGAGTCACATTTTGAAACCTAATTCTTGGTGTGATGGTATTTGGAGATGTAGCATTGGGGAGGTGATAGGTCATTAGAGTGGATCCCTCGTGAATGGGACTGGTGCCCTTATTGAAGAGAACCCAGAGGGTCCCCTCACCCCTTCTACTACATGAGGACATGGCAAAAATACTCTGAACCAGGAATTAGGCCCTCGCACGACACCAAATGTTCTGGCACCCTGGTCTCAGACTTCCGAGTCTCCAGAACTGTGAGAAATAAATGTTTATAAGCCACCCAGTTTATGGTACTTTGTTATAGCAGCCTGAATGTACTGAAACAGTATGAATATAATTTTTGTTCTTTTTTATTGAGTTCAATCCATATGGATGAGTGGCATTCATTCTTTCAGTATACTGAAAGGTGTGTATGCTCAAAGGTCTTTCTTTATCGAAGATTTTGCATGAATGCATTAGTTCAAATGTGATTCTACTGAGTTAAGAAATAGGGAATAAACAATGCTTCTTTCCCTCCTCTTCCCTCAGACAGTCTGTGTCTCCAATTCCCAGCTTCTCCATTCCCTACTCCTCCTCCCCAAATGTTAAGCAAAAGTCTCACTATCCATAAACCATATGCTGGAACAAAGTTATTCCTTTCATAAGTTATTTTCTGCCCAACTCTAAGAATTTCATTTAGACAACACTCTTGAGGGCTTTCCATACCAGAGTTGTATATTACCGCCAAAGGCACAGGGGGGAGAAAAAGAATTAGCAATCTCATAAATTGTTCCTGAGTGGTTATCTGCTTCCAAAGGCTGAATGAGAGGGTGATTGCAACAGACATCCTTTATAATCAATCCTAGCAAAGTGTTGACTGGTTTTATTTCCAGTTTATGGTACAGGAGATGTAAAATCTAATGTGGTATATTAATAAACAGTAATGGTCTATAATCATTTAATAACAAGAAATCAGCTAAACAAACAAGTAATTAGGTTGCTTAAAATGTAATTAATAAAATTATTAATTCATGTCAGGACTTAATTGCTTTTGGCAAGACCTTTTTTGGACTTACAGTAAGTTACCAGCCCATCAGAGTACTGCAGAAGAGTGGTCATTTTATAGAACACAAATGGCCTTCCATATGGTATATACTCAAATGTACCCATCCCATAAATGGTGGAGGGTAGGCATGCTGTGGGTTTTTTTTTTTTTTAATAAATCACTAAAAGGAAATAAGAATAAAGAGACATTTGGATTATGAGAATGAAAAGGTCGTATTTTAGAGCAGTTCAAACAAAATAAATTGTTTGTTGTAATGTCAACCAACAGTTTTAGTGCTGAATTTTTAAATGCCCAGTGCAAATAATATTATCAACATTCTCATATTTGGCTTTTTATGGCATATCATCAAATACATTATTTCATTTCACCATTCTAATGGAGAAAATGTCATTCATATATGTCTGTAGTATGTATACATGTTTCACTGTAAACAATGCATTTTGGCACATTTCGAAAGTGCACAACAAGTAACATAAACACAAGAAATTCCTGGTATGGTGTCAGGTGAGCAGTTGTTGATGTAGGGATCCATGGATGGGGCCTGTGAGTGTGTGTGCATTTTTCAGGAATGAGGATCTAAAATTTTAATCAGACTCTCAAAGGGGAAAGAAGATGAAAAATGTTGGAAAGCACTCTTATAAACAGATGCTACAGTCACCAAGTAAATATAGGTGGTCGAGTTAACCCAGGAGCTCCCCAAATGTAAGTTCCTTGCACTATTTGTATCCGGAGAATTTTGCTAAAATTGCTCATTTTTATTCCATGATCCCAGTTAATGTATGATGAAGAATGTGAGACCCTTTTTTTCCATTTGGGAGCCTTTATGATAATACCAAGGAAGAGATGCACAGGTGAAAAAGGAAGTTGCTACTGTGTGTGACACCCTATGTATTTTCTGCTAGACCAGGTAAGCTCGGCCAGGGGCAAGTGCATCCTGATAAACTATACACTTTGGGAAGGCAAGTATAGCCTCTCAAGTCATCAAGGTGCTGTTTAAAAGATGTGTTTTATTCATTTGTTAGGTGATCAAAAAGAGACCATCTGAATCCTGAGACATACTTTGAAAAGAGTCTGTTACAAAATTTTTCATAAGGAGAAAATGTATATCCAGTGGGAGCAAAACTGAATCAGCCAGGATCATCTGGAATTAATTACAACAATGCCATGGCCATTCCAAATACTGAGATATCTACAGATGTCAACTTCTTGCAACGGGAAATTATATAGAAGTGATTTATTTTCATTAAGTCCATTTTCTAAGTGCTGTTCCCGAGAACATGCATTGGTTTCCTGTACGTCATAAGCCAAGGCCTGATTTGTGATTGTGTTCCAATTTTCCTCATCATATTATTTCCCCAAATACTCCATTTTATGGTTATATGTGCAATCGATCTCTATATAGAGATTTATGTTTAAATGGATGCTACAAGCTAGGAAATGCTAAATTAATCCCATTACTCTCTTTTGTGGGAAAGAAATGCTTGTTGTTGACCAAATACCAGCCTAACTGGCTGCTCTCTGACTGGATTAATATGTTCCAGAATGGTATTCCTGAGCAGTAGGGGTATTCATTAAAACATTAATTCCCGAGCTATCCTAGAAACACTAACACTGAGCCGCTAAATATGAGAATAAATATAAACGTTTCCTTTCACTCAGAATCCATACAATGCCTAAATTTCTATTACCAAGCTATTGAGATTATGATGAAAATTGTCCTTAATGCCAACATAATAATAACAGGAACAAAAACAAGAAAAACAAAACGGAAACCAAAACCACCAGCATAACAATAGCAAAGGATCAGGTGAATGGGAGTTCAGGGAAGATCTGTTCTGAGGAAACTGATGAAGCATTGGCCCAGTTCTCCCTTCACATTACAGTTTCTTCACAGTAAAACACCTCCATTCTAGACGCCAATTAAAAGCAAAAAAGAGAAAACCATCACAGCAACCCAACCCTCAGGGGCTCAGCTGCATTTCTGCCCAGAGAACAGCCACCCAGACAGTGCCTGGTACCCCTGCTCCCCTGGCTCCTTCTCATGCCCTCTCAGGCTCTGTCCTGCCCTGACACCTCCAGCTCATGCCTTATAAGCCCCAGCTGTTTCCCTCCATCATTTCCTAGAGAGCAAATCCTTCAAGCAAGGCCAGGAGCCAATTCTGGATTTGACAGGTGTCTGACTTGGAGGGACCTCAGGCATGTTTCTTGAGCACTCAGCATGGGCCCAACAGCTTGTGTTGTCTCCAGAAAGCCCATTCAGGACACTGCCAAGGAGGAGAGAGCTTGGTGCACTGTGACCAGAAGCATGCCATCTCATCAGGACATGCAGGATGCCAGCAAACCTGTTCCTCAGGAAAAACAAAGCAAAGCACTGTGCTCATGGATATGTTTGGTATCCCTGCATGAGGGAGCAGTCTGATGGAAAAATCTAATTAACAGGCATCTCTTGAATGGCCAATAACGTGCTCTCCACCAGAACAGGCCATGGTTTCTGAGGTTAGCTTGGGAGCTCGAATCCAGCTCTCCTCTTGCTAGATTGAGTGAGCTCAGCTGTTGATTGAGAGCCTACCATATGCCAGTCATTATTCCAGGTGCTTTGGAGACATCGAACAAACAGACAAAGCTTCCTGTTCCTGAGCAGCTTACATTTCAGCAGAAGACAATAAACTTCATAAATAAGGAAACCCTAAAAACAATAGGAGATGAGAACTATAGGAAAATTTAAAAGTAGAACAGGGTAAGACAATCAGGAGTGTGGGGATAGTACCCGCTGCACATGTTGCAGAATGAAGATGAAGTGGTCAGGGTGGACTTCATTGAGAACAAGAGACTGGAACAAAGGCATGAAGGGTATGAATAATTAGCCAAGGAGCTATTTGGGTTATCCAGGGGAAGAGTGCTCCAGACAGAGGGGCTGGGTAGAACAAAGGACTTAAGACACAATGGGACAAGGGGATGGGGCATGGAAGGTCAAGGAATGACAAGGAGAAGGAACAGGAGTGAAGTGCTTGAGGGCATGAGTGAGAAAAAAAAGGGGGGGGTGGCACTGATGCCACTGTCAGGGGCAAGCCCCTCTTCTCAGCCCTCCTTTCCTGGTGGGCACAATGTATATCACAAGGCTTTTTGTGAGGTCTGGTGAGGATGTGGTAATAAGCATAAAGTTCCACGTAGTACAAAGTGAGCCTCCACAAACGTCAGAAGTTCTCCTTTCCACCTCTTCCACCTCCGATGGCACAGCTTGTACAAATGAGCCCAAACTTAGGTCTGGAAAACAGGAGCTATGCCCTACATCAAAGTAGCAGAGGGCAAGTATTTTAAAATATTCAAAGGGGGGGTTTTCTAACAAATTTGAACCTTCTCACTACCCTCAACTGGCAGTCCAAGCTTGCAGCCACCACAGTCCCCTGGCAGCAGGTGGACAGTGGACCACCCTAGAGACCCAAGGTCAAGGGTGAAATCTTGCTCCCAAGGGGTTTCCCTTTCCCTCCCTGTATCCCCTCCCTGTTCTCACACCCATGCTTGACCAAGCTCTAAACTGGGTGGTGGGGTTTTATCCAGATGTACAGTATCATGTGAGCCCCCTGGTTGTATGCCACTGGGTATAACTAAGAGCTCCACACTTACTTCTGTGAGGAGTGAAGTGCGTGTGGACCAGCAGGTTCTTGGACAGGAAGGGGGCACACTGGAGAAGGGACAGAGAGCAGGAAGGGGCCTTCCCTGGAGAGGAATGCTTAGCACCAAGGAATCTGGGTTGCTGCCCCTTTCTGGGATTCCTTGGTGGTAGGAGAAGCTAGTTGCAACTGCCCTGGCTGGGGCTTCTCTCACCTCTTTCATGGCCAGTGAGACGAAGTCAAATGCTGACATCAAAAGGGAGAAGTCTCCCCTTCCTACGTCAGAGATGCAGAGGCTTAGATGGACATCTGCTGCAGCCAGATTTCCAAAAGCAGGATCTCATTCCTTCACAGAGACCTCCCCAAGCAGGGAGGATCCCAGCACACTGAGGTGGTATGGATTCCTTCCCCACAGACCATACATAATGGTTTCTCTCCAGCCCTCCCCTACAGCCTAGAGGGAAAAGAGAAGATGAGTAATGACAAGAAGGGGCAGGAGCCCAAGTGGCCAACCCAGGACCTATTCCACTTGCATGTAAATGAGTTCCAGGAATTATTCATCCAGGTTGTTACCCAGCAGCTCCCCATTCCTCCTGCACTTCCAGGACCTAGCTGCCTGGTCCCTCCCTGTTCCACAGCACGTCACAGCTAAAAGTGTTGGGTCCCAGGGAGGAGACCCAATTCCTGAACCCCAGGGAAGTGCCACCCTTGCCTGTATTTACCGAGAGGGCTTCCGGGGAGAATTAGGCAGTGACTCTGACCTCAGTGCATTTTTAGATGAGTTGGGGGAGACAAAATTGGCATGAGAGACCAGGGGAAGCTTTGAGAGAGAGAGAGAGAGAGAGAGAGAGAGAGAGTGAATTAATGTGTGATAAGCACCACCAGTGATTAGAGAAGAGAGCCAGGCGACCTGGAAGATGAGAAATTTAAGAATAAGGCTAGCGAGGCAACCAGACTCAAGAGGGGATGTTGAAAAGCAAGTGAAAAACAAGTTGCATAAGCAGGGTGGGGCCAGACTAAGGAGGGTGTTGAAAGCAAGGGGAAAACTTTCAAATTCTCCAGGAAGAAATACAGGGTCACTGAAGGTTTCCCGTGTTGGGCTGATGTTGATGACGGAAGCACAGCTGCACGGCCCCTCTCAGCTTCACACCAGGCCTGAGCCTCCTCCAGACGCAATTCACACACTCGATTCATCACCAGGAGCAAGTGCTGCTCAGGTCCCAGGGAGTGGGCAGCCACAGAGGATGTTCTTCTTGAATGGATCGGATCTCTGGGGAAGCTTCTCGACCCTGATACTCTATTTCTGGCAGCCAAAGAAGGCTGCCAGGATATGGGAAGCTCTGCATATGAAAATAATGTCAGCCGCCTCTGGAGAGGAGGTTGGAAGCAAAATCACTCTGAAAACTCGCAGATGGCAAGCGCAGACTGCACTGTTTTGGCATCGTCCATTTTTGTTCTTTTATTTTGCATTTCCAGGTTCCAACCACAGTGGCCGGGGAAACATTTCATGACAGAGAGCTGGGGTGGGTGAGGAGAGGGGGGACAGTGAGAAGGGGCTTCAGGGTCCATGACGGTGTAACAGAATCTACCCCTCCGCCTGTTGCCGACACCTCACCTAGCCACAGCAGATGGTCACCAGGACGTTCACAGCTGACCCCTGACCTTCCACTTCATGCCCCCTCCCATTTTTATATCCACCAATGAAGGAAGGAGGAGTCACCTCTCCTTTTTCCATCTGGCAAGGACTTCCCATAGGTCAAGTCCTCTTCCTTCCCTACTCAGTCATCATTACTTAGTCTTAATAGCAGAAAAACAGCAGGGGAGGAAAGGAAAAGGCAAATGTAGCCTCATTACATATTCTGGATCATCCTTCCTTCAGAGGGTGGAGGTTGGGCTGGGGAGCGTGGTGGCTGCCTGGAAAAGGACTAGTTGTCTACATTTTCTAGTATAAAAAACAGTTCCTCTTTCCATCTCTCACAGTGTTTCCTGTGGCAGAAATCCTTGGTCTCTTCATTCAGTCAACAGTTATGGCACACTTGCCCACGCTCCGTGGCAAGTGCACATGCTTACATTGATGGTCTGCATAGCTGCTGCTCCCCAGTAACTCTCAATGCCTTCGCTCAGCAGCACATACACCTCTCCGGTTGCACTGTGGGAGATGGTGTGCTACATGAGGCAAGAGCCAGCTGTGTGGAGAACCTCAGGAAAAAGCCAGATGTGAGTAACCCGCCTGCCCACATGGCAGCCTCTCAGCTCTAATCTGGATTGGTTACCAGTCAAACCTTAGTCAAACTCCAGGGCCTCTGCCTCTCCTAGTACTGAAGTGCAGCCTGAACCACAGCTGCCTAATCGTGAAATTTGGCCAAATGTCAGGGAACTAAGAGGAGCCTCAGTGAGGCAGGAAGGAAGCCACACCGGGAGGGCTGGGAAGCAGTGCTGCTCCGGAAGGGGACAGGGGGCACAGCTATTAATTAAGGCAGGTAGCAGCCTGGCCTGGCACAGATGCAGGAAGCGTCTGGTGGATGCTGGGCCTGTTTTAAGGTTGATGATCTCAAGGAGACCTGCTCCAGGCTCCTGAAAACTGAGCTCCAGCCAGTGTTGAGATTGGCTCTTGGAAAAGATCACTGGCACTTTACAGGGCAGCATGCACTCAGGCAAAGGTTAGGCTGGGAGAAGTTCCCAGCTCTAGTTAGGAGATATATTCTTGGGGTTTTGAAAGACAAACCCAGGTCTGGGCTTTCCTGCCTCCAAATGCGATGTCCCACTCAGCCGAACTCTATGCCCACAGCCATCAGAGGTACAGAGGAGAAACCCTCGGCACTAAGAGGCTGGCTCCCACCGATGTATTCTGGCTCTTGCTGACACGTTCATGAACTATATGGATTGTTCCCCTGGCATCTCCAGTCTTTCACAAAAACATGGTGTTGTGCCTGTACCACAATATTCCAGGGTAATTTGGCTCAACATTGCAGAGTGTTGGCAGTATTTAACAGCCTTGTAAAAATATATTGGCAAGGGTTGTTGGCCATGTGATATTCTTTTAAACCGCAGTGTTTGGGCTACAGTTAAGTGTGTGTATCATTTATTTAGAGTTCATGCTATTAATTAATACATGTCTACTTTAATCCTGCCTGTCATTGACTTCCAGAAAAAGTGGGAGGGAAGTTGTTTGTTTTCAAACAAAAAGTCTCAGAGTAGCAGAATGAACTAATGGTTGGCTATGAACTTGGGCATATTAATGGTGACCTACACCCTCCGTCTGCCAACATTCTTACCCTGTCTTTGGCTCTGTGCTCAACTCATACCTGGGATATGCAGCTTCCCAACACATGACTTCAATTACCCTGACTTCCTAAAGATTTTCTTTCTTCTGGACCAGCCGACCTCTCAGAGAACTGTAACCCATAAAATTTCTAAAAACAGAAGTGAGCCCTTGGCATTCTGTCCCTCTCGACCCTCTTCTGAGCCATGTGACCATGCTGAGCGCCATCCTGAGCCATTAGCTCTGGTTTATTATGCAGACCACTCAGCCTGTATCCCAGTGCAGGTGGAGATCATAGGGCAGCAGCACAAGGATTTACACAGGAGCCTTCCTAGTGCAAAGCTCATAACCAGGACCAGGTCTGTGTCTTTAGCCTCACAATTTCTATTCAGCCCATTTTAAAATCTACTATAGCTACTTAGGTCCTGGCCACAAAAAGAACTGCCTCTGGACAGTCAAGATAAGCTATTCCTCCTGCTATAGAAGCTGGCATTCATTAGGTAGTGTACTGGGCTAAAGTACACCCATCTCCTCCTCTAATGAGATATTTTAGGCAGAAAGAGGAAAGGATGACGTACTGCCACATGCTGTGTTTATAGACTCAGCATGTCCTTGAGTTTGTGTGAGTTCAGAGTACTCTTCAGAGGGTTACAAGGGGCATAAACTCAGGGGGTTGGTTAGGTCGATAGGTGTTCAGGATGACTGAAAGCTATCATAAAAATGCACTTACCTTTTATTCTTTCCACCTAAAGAGCATACTCCTAAATGGACCCCATCAATCTCCCTTCTCAAAACCCTTCTTTGGATGTCAAAGAAATGTCCAGAGCACCCAGACCGTCCTGGAGAGGGGGCGGGCATCGCAAGAGTGGCTGAAATAACAGTGCAATACCTGAGGTCACAAGGCTAGAATGGTAGAAATTATTGGGTCACTATCTTGAAAAAGGGACAATTGGTAAGCTAATACGTGGTAACCGTGTTTACCTTTACGCAGGGTCACTAATGGAAAGCAGAATGTACCAGTATACTGCCCTGGACAACTTGGGAGAAAAAGAAGATTTTTAGTAATCTATTCTAAGTACACAGAAACATAGTCAGAAATTTGTATTCAGTTTTCACTGCAATATTATTTATAACAGTGAAAACTCAAAATCAGCCTACATTAGAATTAATTAATTAGGCCACATCAATAAGTCAGAATATTGCATTGCCATTAAAAAAGATGTTAACCAAAAAGATTTAATGATGTTGAAAAATATTCACGATCAAGTAAAAAGCACATAAAAAGTTGCATGTGCAGTATGAGTGGGGTAATATTAGCAGTTCATAATTTCATTTTTATTTTCTGCTGTTTTCTGGATTTTCTTCAAGGCACATGCATAACTTGTATAATCAGAAAAGCCTAAAGGCAGAACTAGAGGTTTTAAGTGATAAGATAATCACTTTACACTGTACATATTAAATGTTTCTCAAGATAGTTAACTCCCCAATTGCATAAAAGATTTAATTTCCACGTACAATTCATTAATTGAACAAATACTCAGTGCCTACAATCTGCTGGCTAATTTATTTATTCCTGTAACAAATACTTATTAGAGATTGAGCATGAGGTACAGAAAATAACAAAATGGATTTTCTGCCCTTTTGGAACTAAGAATCTGCTAGGAATTGGTGATACTGAGATAAAAGACAAAAATCCCTTCCCTCAAGCAACTGTAGAACCCAGAAAGAGAGACAGACAAACTAATAAAAGATGATGATGCTTAGCACAAGGGTTAATACTCTGCTGAGGATCTGTGGGGTGCAGTTTGAGGAGGTCTGCAAAGGAAGGAGGGAAGAAACCATAGCAGGCTATTGGTCAGCAGTCTATTCCTCAGCCCAAATGCAGGTAAACTCATGGTTTCTTAGCTCCCTAACTTTGCATTATCCTTCCTACTCAAGGAACTTTAGCTGTGTTCAAAATAGGAAACTTAAAAAGGAGTCCAATTTTAACAAAAAAGATCTGAGCTCCCCATGTCCATACCCACCCCACTGCGCAGGAGAGGAATCTGCCACTGCTATAGACTGAGTGTGCCCTCAGATTCATGTGCTGAAATTTATGTGATGGTATTCAGAGTTGGGGCCTTTGGAAGGTGCTTAGGTCCTGAGGGTAGAGACTTCATGAATGGGGTTAGTGCCCTTATAAGAGACTTTAGAAAGTGCTCTCATTCCTTCTGCCATGTGAGGTACACAGCAAGATGGCTATCTATGAACCAGGAAGTGGGTTCTCACCAGATATCAGATCTGCCAGCAGAGAAGTAAATAAGAAATAAATGTTTGTCATTTATAAGCCACCCAATCTATGGTATTCTGCTAAGCAGCCTAAGTGGACTAAGACAGCCACCTTTATTTGTTAAGAACACTGAGGACACCTTGGTTTCACAATGGCAAAAAAAGCCTAGAGCCAAGGCAAAGCTGGGGAAGGGGCCACATTTCCACCTTTTAAATGGTTTCTTATTAGTGACACATGGATGCAATCCTACACTTTCCACAGGAGAGCCTAAATGGGATCCCAAATCTCATTTCATCTAATTAGCAGGAGATGGGTGACTGTCTGCACAAACAGACGTCCACAGGCAATCGTTCTTGTCTGGTGGTTGCCATTGTTACTGTTTGTGAGGCTGACTAAAGGAAATATAAAGATATAGAGCAGTGGAGAAGAGCAGTAAGTGAAAGATAAGGTGCCAAGACTGACAAGTGGGGGCCAGAAGTTAGAGGAAAGTATATTATTAATGGAAAAGTCATTCACTGTGCCCACATCTGGTGGGACTAAGGGCATTCAAGTTCCACACATCATGTCTTACAGGACTTACTCTTTTCTCTGATGGTGAAAACCATGTAACTGACCTTTGGCCTTTGACCTCTCAAGGATCTCAGAATCATATTCAAAGCTTAATTACGGAAACTATTTGTCCACCCCACCCCCAATACCTGCACATGTTTTTCCTGACTTAGTCTTTACTTTCTGTTATTGTGTATAATATTCGTGTTCCTGATTCCCTAATTTTATTTTACCATTATTTGTATCTGCAGTTAGCAGATAAAAATCTTGCCTGGTGGGAAGCTGTTAATAAATACATGAAAAATTGATTCCCAGCAATAGCCTTGTGCAATAGCCCTGTGGTATGTCTCAGTTTTCCAGATGAGGAACTGACATGAAGAGGTACCGGGCTGTGTACTATGTACCTTGAGTGTTTGCATATGGAAAGAGGGTGGTGCTTTCAGAAAGAGGTGGATCACAGGGTAGAATTTCTAACATCAGTGGGGGAGAGTTATTGTTTTCATAAACCGATAAGTGTAGTCCTGTCAACTGATGTCATACTCTTCTTACTAAAACATTACCTATCTGCCTAGGTCATAAATATATATATATTATAATTATAAATAATGGGAAATATATATATAGTGTAATATATATACATATATATATACATATATCAATGTAATATGTACACACATATATAAATATAAATATATATACATATATATACATATATTGAGAAAAGAACCTCAGATCATGTAGAAAACAGTGTTTTGTCTCCAAAGGAAGTCCCAGGGACACAGACAGGAGAACCAGCTGCTAGAAAAAAAAAAAGAGAGAGAGAAGGGGCTGAGAGAAAGCTGAGCCACTTGAAATGAAAAATTAAATTAATTTTAAAATCTAATTTAAAGCAAAATAGAGCAGCAGATGTGGAGGGAGTTGAAACTCCTCCTTGGATTGTATCCCCTAAACTTTCCTGTTCTTTCATTCAGCCTGAACATCATCCTATTTATACCAAATAGCAAAACTGGATTAATTAAGAAATAAAATACTCCAGACAGTTCATTTCTAGGGATTGTTTGTACACAGCATGTATGAGAGGAAGGGACTGCTTGTAATTTTAATTTCTCCAGAAAGGAAGACCACCAACACTTCCTACCTCAAACTTTTATTTTCCTGTGCAACTGTCCTAATGATCTTCAAGGCCCAGAATCAAGTATGAGTAAAATACATATTTCTTTTTGCCACTCATTTAGTCTTACTGCACATATGTATTATTGAACACTTTCTGGGAGTCAGAAGCTGTGTGAACTTCTCTGTTGTGTAGGTAATTTCAGAGTCAGTCCGGATGCCAAGATCCAAAATCAAGTCACAGGCCAGATCAGTCAAGAGTTCTGCCTCATTGTCACCAGCGAGACAGGTTATATCAAGAAATGAGAAAGAAAACTGCTTCCTTTGTGCTGTCACGGGACAAGCATAAAATAAAGCAGCCACAAGGAGCCCTGCTAGGAATCTTGTGCTTTTCATGAGATGAACGTCCACTCCCTGGAGGTCTGTGAATAGCAAAACAGGATGCCACTTCCCTCCCTCGGCACTGCCAGCTCTCTCCTGCTAGCCACGGGCAGGACACCTGCCAGTACACCCCGCAATTTAATTACACAACTTGTTTCGTTCCACCCTTACCTTGCATAAAATTGTTCTTTATACACCAGGCTTTCTGTTTAGTGACGCTCTGCTCAAAGTGTTTAGATTTTTAAAAAATCTAAACAACAGCTTGGTTGAAATCTGCTCTTATAGATTCCTTTCGGCATGTATTTAAGCATCACAATAAAATGTAGGTTCTAGTAACCAAGCAGGAGAAAACAGCTGGGAATATTCCTCTGCAAAGGAACTGATTTTAGAAAAGGTGAGATACCTTACTGGCCAACAGCAACAGCAATAATATCTAACATGTATCGAATGCTTACTAGGTGCACTGGGTTAGTGCATCCATGTATTAGTTTCTTGGGGCTGCTGTAACAAAGTGCCACAAACTGGGTGGCTTAATGGAAATGTGTTGTCTCACAGTTCGGGAGGCTACAAGTTTAAGATCAAGGTGTCTGCAGATTTGGTCGCTTGTGAGGCCTGTGAGGGAGAATCTGTTTCGTAGGTCCTGGTGCTTTGGTGGCAATCTTTGGCTTGTAGATGCATCAACCCGATCTCTGCCTTCACCTTCATATGTTGTACTCCTCATGTGTGTGTGTCTCTGTGTCTAAATTTCCTCTGTTTAAGGACACTAGTTGCATTGGATTAGGGCCCATCCCAATGACCTCATGTTAACTTGACCATCTGCAAAGACCCTATTACTAAATAAGGTCCCCTTCATTGGCTACTGGTATCAGGACTTCAACATCTTCTTGAGGGGGGACAAAATTCTTTCCTTAACACCTGCATTGCTTAATGTTGAGGAAAGGAATATGGTTATCACCATGACAAACTGGGATACCAAAGTTTGGAAAGCTTATCTTCCCTTCTCTGAATTCACCTGCTGTAAAAATGGCAAACCAAGGGTTTGAGTCCAGACGGTTTGACTCAAGAGACCATACTACCAATCGCCACATGGGGTCTCCAAAAGAGCATCAGGAAGTTTCCTGATCTTTCCGTTGTTCAACCATAGGTTATGCTCTGTGATCATTGCATCTACACAGAGCACCAGTGATTGAGCCCCTACTATGCAGACTTGTATTATCTTATTTAATCTCCCAAACAACTTTAGAAGTCAAAAACTCTTTACTTCAGTTCACAGATAAGCATATTAAAAGCCAAAGAAGTTGAGAACATTTGACCAAGGTCACAAATAAAGTAAGAGTTGAGCCAGGATTCAGGCCACCCCCGCCCCTCCACCTTGACCTGAAGATGTATTTCTCCCCACTTTGCTGTCCTTCACACAGAGCTCAGAGACTATCAGGCTATCATTCATCACATTAAAAAGAAAAAAGAAGAAGAAGTCCAAGAAAATCTCACCAGTGCTGTTTTTAAAGGCATGCACAAAACAGACTTCATTTCCTAAGAATCTGAATCAGCCAGGGAAGGTATAGGAAAATATCAAATGTTTGTATGATTACCTGGGCAACTTTGCCTGTGCTATGTAAATATGTAGTGACTAATCAGCCAGAGCAGCTGAGGGATTTTTCTAGATGTGGGCAGCTTTCATTTGTGCATGTGATTTGCCCAGCTATGCATATAGAAAGGGAAAAGTCTTCTATTTACTTAGTATAACGATAGACCAAAACAAAAGGAGAAATCATTTCACTCATGCTTAGCTAAGACATTTTAATCTTTCTTAAATCTCCTTGTGTGTATTTTCGGGTTCATGGCAACTGACAGACTATTTGGGATGGAAAGTGCATGTGTTGGTGCAAAGAGAAGAGGGCCTTGGGCGGTGGGGATGTGTGCAGAGGAAGGATAGTTGATTGATGTCTGGCGAGTGTCAAACACCAACGGCCATTGATTAGGAAGAGTTCTTGGCAAAATAATATTAAGATTTTTCTGGAGGTTGTTGACCATTATCATTTTTCAGTTTTCTGACATTCACAAAAACAGAGAAATACAGCTCTGGACTCCCTAGAGACTCTAGTTTGCCAACTCTCTGAGAGCATTGGCAGCTGTCTAGTGCCATCATGTGGTCACTTCTCAATCTGTTCAAAAATTTGGCTAGAGCCAAGCCTGGCAGGGAGACTTGGAATGATTCAGATAGGATTGTGCTGGGCAGCTTGCGACAACAGAACTGGCTAGTCTGCATCTGATACAGGCGGCAGTAGTGTGTGTGCTGGCAAAGGGTGAAAGAAAGGGCTTTGAGGATCCCTGAAAGCAGAGCAAGGGTGGGACAAGGGGAAGCCAAGCAGCTGGACTTGGCCCTAAAGACAGACAGCTGGCAGACAGGAAATATAGCCACTGGGGATGAGGGCCACTCTAGTGGGTTTGCGTTCACAAAACAGACTTTACTCCTTGAGAAGTAGGAATTGGCAAGAGTAAGGCTAGACCCCAACCCTCATGGGGTAGGTAGAACCTGGAAATAAAGAAACAGAGCTAAACCCCGGTTACAGTCTTGCCTGGTCACTGGCTCGTAAAAGAAGCAAGGCAACCCACACGTGTTACTCGGGAGTCCAGCCAAGCCCTGCCTGGGTTTTCCCGAGAAAAGTGCTCATCCTGGGTGCCTGGTTGGCTCAGGTGGTTGAGCGTCCGGCTCTTGGTTTCAACTCAGGTCATGATCTCATGGTTTGTGAATTCGAGCCCCACATCTCTGCACTAGTACAGAGCCTGCTTGGAATTCTCGCTCTCTCCCTCTCTCTCTGCTCCTCCCCCTTCTCTCTCTCTCTCTGTCTCTGTCTGTCTCTCTCTGTCTGTCTCTCTCTCTCAAGATAAATACACTTAAAAAAGAAAGGAAGAAAAGTGCTAATGCTGACACACTCTGCTGGCCATACTCTTCTCCCCAGAAGATGATGGGAATCTTGTCCACAGAGGAGACTCTAGGATCTGGAGTCTCATCATCAGGCAGGGTGCTAGAGGCATGGGTTGTGCTCTGTGGAAATAAACAAAGCCCAACCAGATGAGAAAAGCAAATGCTATTTATTCTGAGCTGGCTATTAACAAGGGAGTCAGCCACCACCACCCTTCTTTTGGCATAGACTCCAGACAGAGGGTGGGAGGCTTTAGATTGGAACGAAGTGAAGACCTCAGGCATGCCTTTATTGGAGGCTGTTGGTCTGGGGAAGCTGTAGGCAGGCTAACTAGAAGTGGAGCTTCCTATATGACTGGTGAGGGGTACGTATTTGGCTTTCCATGGTTGGTTCTAAGTTAAAAACAAGGGCAAAAATTAGGGAAGCTGTCAGTTATTAATCAAGTCCTGGTCATCTGGGGCCAATTGTACAGAAGGTATTGTTCAGCTTCCTGGATTGTCACTGGAGATAGCAATCTGGCTTCCTAGAAGTCTGACGAAGAGCCGGCTGGCTTCCTGCATTCTTTACTGTAGATGAGGCTTTCTGGGCAGGTTGCTACAGATTTTTATATATGGTCTGGTCTATTGCTACATTCAGTCTCTCAGCTCTCAGGGGCTATGCCCCAAGGATCAGCCTAGGAGTAAACAATCTGTGCTGAAGGCCTCCTCTTGAGTCAGACAATGAGGACTTGGAATTGGAAGAAAAAAACAAAAACAAAAACCTCCCCCCCCCACCTCCCCCCCCCCCCCGCCTCCGTCAGAACCAAGTCTTCAGGGGACAGAACTATTTAGAAACCCAGAGGCTAGTACTGGGGTATATAATGGCTCAGACCAGCAGCACAGATGGGCTCATGCTGAACACCCTCCTTCCTGCCACTATTATGTAGCCACTAATATGTGGCCTGGTTATTTGCTGCCTGAGTCAGGACTAGATGAGGAACTTGGAAGAGACCTCAGCTTCAGGAGGGGAATGTGGTGTTAGTGGTGGTGACAGTGGTGGTGACGGTGGCAGTGATGGTGGCACATTTTGTGGGCAGTTTCTTACCTCTGGGGTAGGTATGAAACATGAATCAGAGCCTGACATTGTCTTACGGGGTATCTTAATGCCCCTAATGAGGGCTTGGGGACCTTGCCCTATCCTGGTGAGAAACTATTTGATTTCCTAGAAAGGCAGTGGCCATGATTTGGAGAGGGCAGGGGTGCTGCAAATACAAGGCTGGGGAGCTCCTACTTTAATTCAAGTAGAGCACAAAGAACCCCAGTCTATGCAACAGGGGATCTACGGACTTTTCCGGTCCTATTAGTGATTATAACATACCCACACTTGTACATCATTCCTCAGCTAGGAAGTTACTCATGAACCAACACAACTGCCATATAATACTGACATTATTCCATTCGCTGTCAACTCCACATGACCCAACTGGTGGCACAGACACATTAGCTGTGGCAAAAGTGTATTCAAACAGTCTCTGGTAATAGGCAAAATACGGGTATGTTAATCAGAAAAGGCATTTGGGAGCAGATGGACAGATATTTAATTTTTTACTTTCTAGCAGAGTTTTGTTTTGTGTCGACACTTGGAGCTCATTGAGGGCCAGTGTGGAGTGACACAGTGTTCCCCAATCTTCAGTCATCATTTTGGTCATATCCAGACTCAGCCTACATAATTCTGTAATATTTTTCTTTAAATTTATGTAGTCTTTCCCTTTACATTGGAAAGGGAAACTAATTCAGTATTGAAAATGGGAAACCATTATCACTTGTCATAAATAGGAAGTAATCCTAAACAAAAGCACATAACTAATCATATCAAACTCTTCACTCAACACACTGCCCCCAAATTGTCTCCTACACCAGCAGGGGTATAAGGGCCATGTTTGGGGAAAATCGTGCGGTCAGTAACAATCTGGCTCTTGTATCAGGCTGCCTGTGTTTGAAATCTAACTGTAAAATCTAAAGCAAATGTCTCTAAATTTGGTTTTCTCATCTGTAAATGAGGGTGTTTGCTTCACAGAGCTGTTGTGGGGATTCAGTGAGATGCTACATAAAAGATTAAGCACAATTCGCAGCATATGATAAATAATAAATGTTAGCTGTCTCTCTTAATGTCACTATTATTGTTCTTAATATTATCCTTTTGGACAAGGTTGCTAGTTTGTAGCTCCCCCCTCATAGCTGGTCCTTAAAACATTCACACTTATCTGTGGACAGGAATCATGGTCAGAATATACAGAGGGTGGAAGTCTTGAAAGATTTTAAGACTACCAAAAATAAAAAGCCACAGAATCAACAGTAGAACTGTTGGGCCTTTTATGTTAAAACTTCCAGTCAGTGAATCAGAGAACCTCAGTATATCCATCAACTTTTGATTTGTATTTTTTTTATATTACCTATCCTTTCCCAGCTCCTTGGCTCTGTGTGATAATATTTTTTTCTCCTGGTACTCACCATATATCAGTCAGTGTCTCAGCAGGATTCAGATGGTACTCAAAGGAGTAATTGAAGGGCTTAGTAATAGAGCTATTTATAGAGGTGTTGGCAAGAATTAAAGAGCCAGCAAAAGACAATGAAACACCCAGGGCCTAGCACCAACAGTAAGCTGTTACACCCCAAAGCCTAAAGGGCAAAAGGAGTGTTCAAGTTTTTCTAGACCCAAGATGAAACTACTTCTTCCCAGGGTGCTATGTCAGCAAACAGAACTTTTCTGTTGCCATAAATGTTCCACTTAACCAGGAACCCAGTATACCCAGGCAGCCAGTCCCCAAACTCTAAGCCAACTCTGGGCTCTATGCTTATTTCCTTGTTCCTTGATCTTTCTCAATAAGGTCAGATATGCAGCCCCAGCCAATCTTGCCCAGCTTCCATGTTGCCACTTCTAATACTGTATAAAACTCACCCTGGCCCAGACTCCTTTGGAAGAGTGCTCCACTGTTTGTGAGGCACTGTGCTCCCCCAACCCATGGATTGTTTTCCCTTGAATAAAGGACACCAAACTCATTACTACTAAATCATTTTCATTTTGTCATTTGCCAAGAGGAAGCTACTGCTGGAACCCTGGGAAAGCCAAAGCCATGAGACGTCACCCCACTCTATACCCACAGAAGCTGTGGCCTCACCAGAGGAATGCAGTCATAGGCCAGCAGGGAGGGAGCAGAGGGAGTACCTACCATGAATGCCTGCTCTCCCCTGCCAGGGTCTCCCAGGGGCTGAACCCAATTGGAAGCCAGAGAGAAAGGGGAGCCCGGGACATGTCATTTTCAGAGATCAGCAGAGAAGGGCAGAGAGTGGATCTAAAGGGCCAGATGGAGAGGAACCAACACATTCATATAACACTATGATGTTTATATACCTGTAGAGCCCCTTTGCACCCTTTAAATTCTCAGTAGAAGGAATTGTAAACGTCAGGTGAATCAGACTATAAATGTGTGTCAGCAGCACAAAGACAAGCAAAGCAAACAAAATGGAGGCATGCACCACCCACCTAGAGTGCTGACAGAGCACCCCAGCAGGCCAGGGGCCGCTGCCCGGGAGCTCACAGCATCTCAGCACTCAGATCCCATCCAGGAAGTAGAGGGCTGAAGCCATGTCTCAGTTGGTGAGCCATAACTCTGCTACCAACAAGCGTGGGATTGGAGGTGAAGGGAATAGTCCATGGAAGGGACCCTCATGACTCTCCTCTTCACCTCAAGCTAGCAAAATCAGGAAGTGGTGTGATTAAAATCACTCTTCTAGTAACAAATAAATGGGTGTTTTCCTCAAATCTTTTGAGAGAAGGACATAGCTAAGTCTCAAGGGCAGATGCTAAGCCCCTGAGCCAAGCTGCCTCTCACAGCATTTGGAGTAACAGTGGCTGAGCGTATACTGGTGTGAAGGGCAAAGCTGGCAACTCTCAGTGTGTGGGCTTCCAGACCTCCTACAGAAAGGCAGGTGACCTTCCTTCTTTGAAAGCTTCCATTGGATGCAAGTCGCAGGCAGGCAGCACACTGTTTTCTGGTGTGAGGAAACCAGCCTGTGCAGTCTGGCTGCCCTCTCATAGCTAGGCCAAGCTAACCCTCCTATTATCAGAACAAGCCCCATCCACATCTCTCTCTTTTTAAAACTATGGCAAAATACACATGAAATTTACCATTTTTAAGGGTACAGTTTAGTAGTACTAAGTACATTTATATTGTTGAAGAGTTCTGGAAATTGGGTATACTTCATAAAACCGAATTCTATCTCCATTAAACAACCCCCCATTGCCCCCCCTCCGCAGTCCCTGACAACCAGCCCTTCTACTTCCTGTCTCTACAGATTTGACTACTCTAGATACCTCATGCAAGTGGGATCGTACAGTATTTGTCTTTTTATAACTGGCTTATTCCAGTGACCAAACTGCCCTCCGGGTTTTCATTCCATGTTGTAGCATGTGTGATATCTCCTTCCTTTTTAAGGCTGCATGTATGCCATTGCATGTGTGTTCCACATTTTCGTCATGCATTCATTCATCCATCCATGGGCATTGGGTTGCTTCTACCTTTTGGCCATTGTGAATAATGCTTCTATAAATATGGGGGTATGAATTTTCTAATTTCAATTCTTTTGAGTATATACTCAGAATGAAATTGCTGCACATCTCTTTTTTATTCACCTCCATGTCAACTACTTTCAGAGGTGGTGTGGGGAGAAGGGCCCGGGATTTGAAGACACAGCTCTGGGTTTTCTTAAGTCTCCATGTTAACCTTCTATTGGCTATGCAATCTTGGGTGACTTCCTTAACATCTCTGAAACCTGTGTTCTTCTATAAAACAAAAATATAATACCCACAGTATTAGTTTCTTGGGGATGCTGTAACAAAATACTGCAAACTAACATGGCTTAAAACAAAAGAAATGTTTCTGTAACAGTTCTGAAGGCTAAAATCCCCAAATCAAAATGTCAGCAAGATTGGTTCCTTCTTGGCAGCCCACAGGGAGAATCTGTTCCATGCTTCTCTCCTAGTTTCTGGTGGTTTCTGGCAATCCTTGGCATCTTTGGCTTATAGCAGCATAACTGCAATGTCTTCCTCCATTGTTCCATGGCTGTCTTCCTTGGTGTATCTGTATCTTCACATGGCATTCTTCTCTCTGTGTGCATCTAAATTCTCCTCATTTTCTAAGGACACCAGTCATTGGATTAGAGCCCATCCTAATTCAGTATCATCTCATTTTAGCTTGATTACATATGCAAAGACTCTACTTTCAAATAAGATCATGTTTATAGGCATTGGGGTTAGGACTTCAACATTACTTACAGGGAGATACACTTCAACCTGTAACTCCCACCCTGCAGGATCTCTGTGAGCAGCGGATGTATTTTGTAAATGCTGTAGCATCATGTTGGAAGGGAGTGATGATTATGGCTAGGCTGACAGTTTGTGTGCCTTGTAATCGCAGTCAACTCCTTCTCTCTGTGCTGCTTGGTTTAGAGTGTTAAGTCCATTCTTGTTTACTGAGTGGCCCTCTGGTTTCCTGCAGGGACTGCATTCGCTGTGTGTTGTTAAATGTTCAATGTCGTTTTTGTCCCTGAGAGGAGGAAGAACATTAAGTGCGGGCTTCAGTAGATAAAGTCGGCTCCTTACCCTTTGTATTTTTTGTTGCTTTTGGTCTCTGAAGAACATGTCCTCTGCTGCTTTTCATTACCCTCTTTTCCCGGAGGACAGGCAGAAACGATGTGCCTGGGACACTGTCGGGAAGTGAAACCATCAGGCCTACAAGGTCACTGCGTCCTTCCCCGGCCCATTCAATAGTCCCCACATCCACAAATACCGCACCCCAGGGAGGCCCGTGCTGCCTCACTGATATATTGTCTTCAGATGTTCCTCCGTGTCCTCCATAACGTTCCAAGCTGGGACACACAAAACAGATTTAGTGGGAGTAGGAAGAGAAATGATTAACTCTCCACACTTTAACTATATTGCTGCTAAATGGCTCACTCACCCATGTGCCCTGTTCCTCTGGAGGAATAATCATTTTCCAACATATGAAAATCTGCACTTCTAGAAGAGATAAAATTAGGGGATGATTGTATTTAAAAAGGATTCGTGAACATGGGTCTTTAGAAGAGATGGCCTAATAACGATAATAGAAGATTTTACTTAAAATTGTTCTGAGCTCCTCTATTGGAAAATGTCACCTGATCATCTATCACACAGCCTCCTTCCAGGACTTGTAACTCTGGGGGCCCTGAGATGGACTTTATTTAAAGGAGTCCAGCTGATCCGTATTCAACGGCTCAGCAGCTCAGCAACCAGACTGCTTAGATTTGCACCAGCTCTGCACCCAACTGTCAAAACTGCAGGCAGCCAGAGGGAGAAGTGACAGACTGGTGACACAGACCGCTCAGAGACTTGGACAGGGCCACCTGGTGATTTATTGACAGAGGCAGATTTGCTTTAAGATCAACACCAGGGCAATTTGAGTAGGCAGGCCACTGAACCCTAAGGCAAAGTCATAGTTTAAAAGTGTTGTTATTTTTTGTCCTCTGTATCTAGTCAGTTTTAATGAGCTATGGCTTTCTAGTGAACGCATTAAAGATTGATTCATCATAGGAACAAATCTAAGTAAGGGACTCAAGACGCAAAAGTCCACATTCTCCTCTGGTCCTGCCACCTATTCGCAGCCACGAAACGTAGCCCTGGATTTCACGCATCCAGACAGACAGGACTTCAGGAGAGCTTATCTCCACTTGTAAAAGCCTGTTTAATGCTACTAATAGCATAAGTAATTTTGCTGGAAAGCCTGGGGAGGATTCTTCAATTTATTACCTAGTGAATCAATTCTAGCTTTAATAGAAAGACATCGGCCCTAGACCGCAATGCACCATGAAGCTCCACGCAGAAATCCCAGCAGGGTGTTGATGCCAGGATTCTGAAAGGGAGAGAAAAACCCTCCCCCCCCCCACCCTTCTCGCATGTTCCTGCTTGGAGTGTGGGAAAGGAGACACAACTTCTGGCAAAAGGAGCCTCTCTGTTCTTCTGCTAGTGCCCTTGAGACTTGAGACTGCAGCACAGAGAACAGAGGGGAGGGAACCAGGTTTCAGGCATTGTGTTGCAAACGGAGGAGAGGTGCGGAGGAGATGGTGCTGATTACAGGCACTGATGGAAAGCAGAGAGCACAGTCCTGAAAATGGCTGAGAAAGGAAGAAAGAGATGCCCTGTGAGTCCGGGAAAGTGGATATTGCGTATTGGGTGCCACGGGCATTTGTCCTTCAAAGATGAGGCCCACCCTGCCTGAAGTTCATTGGCTGCTTCCCCCAAGGGCCTTCTCACCAGGCGGCTAGGGGGTTGGGGGGAGGAATGGAGAATCATTTTTCCTGAAGAAGCAAATTTGACCAGACGACCCATTAGTGTGGCATATGGCAAACAATAAAGACACTTAGCCAGAAAGTTAATTCTTCTGTCCCTCTTGTCAGCATACCTTTTTATTGTCAACTCCTGTCCCTATCACACAGAAGGCAACTCATGAGGGCAGACTGCACCATTTTCCTTTCGGATATGGCCTTGTGTTCTTAAACATTCCAGTATCCACCCTCCTCCTCCTCAAGCCCGTTCTCACCACACAGCTTAGAGCACCCCCACCGCCAGTCCTTAACCTCTGTCACTTGCTGGGACTTGACACCCAAACCAAACCTGGCAGTCTCAGCAAAGTGAGGCCACCACAGACTCACACATGTCTCACACAACCGTGCATCTGAAGGGAGTAAGTTTTCACTTGCCATGACTAAATGGTCACTTTTTCACCTGGAATCAGGAAACCCTAGTCATTTGCTTGAAGGGAAAAAAAGAACTTGAACACAACCCTTAATTGCCTTTTCAGAACTCCTCCAGAGCCGCCACTGGAGAGACTTCCAAAACTACATCCTGCCAATTAATTTAGTTTTAAGTGGGTCACTAACAATCCCCAGTGGTGTTTTTTCTCATACCTTCATAGCAGCAGTATGGGAAAGTATAATACGTTAAGGAATTGCTCAGTGTCTTTTCCCCCATAAGGAAACAAGGTCCCTATCTTCTCTTATTTACATGAATCTTTTCCTACCTCTGCTCTAAAAGGTGTCAGGGCATATTCTTTAAATCGTTCCCCACCCCTCCCACGAGTAACCCTGTAGGGAGGAAATCTTGTTCAACAGAGCACTCATAGTTAAAGATTTCCAGATACTGACTGGAATAGTCTGAGAACAGTGAGTCAGCTGTGAGAGTCAGAAACAACCTGCTGAGCTCTTCTGCATAGCAGCTGAGAGAGGGCTGTGGTTTTGACACCTGACCCTCTCATAAAGAGGAAGCTCTCTGGGATTCTCTTGAAATCTCTCAGATACAAGGAAAACAAACAAACAAAAGACTGATCCAACTTTGGATGCCCCCTGTGTTTCACTTTACTGTTCAGTAACACACTGAGAACAAAACCGAAAAGAGAGAAGAGAAAAGAATTCCCTCCATTTTTTTTGGACATGGTAAAGCTACACTAGGGAGTGGTAGGCAAAATAATGCCCCCCACCCTAGGTGTCTATGTCCTAACCCCCAGAACCTGTGGGTGTGTTGCCCTACGTGGCAAAAAGGACTTCGCAGATGTGATTAAGCAAAAGATCTGATGGGGAGAGTTTCCTGGATTACCCACGTGGACCCAATGTAATCACACGAATCCTCCTAAGTGAGAGAGAGATGAAGGAGAGTATCAGAGTGTGACAGGAAACGAGGAAGGTTTGACTGGATGTTTCTGGCTTTGGAGATGGAAGGGCCATGAGCCAAGAAGGTGGTCTCTAGAAGCTGGAGAAGGCAAGGAAACAGATCCTCCCTAAGATCCTCCAGAAGAGACGCAGCCCTGCCTACACTTTGATTTTCGCCCGGTGAGACCTGTTTTAGACTTCTGACCTCCAGAATGGAAGGTAATACATTGTAGTGTTTTAAGTTTGTGGTAATTTGTTACAGCAGCCATATAAAAACTAATACAGGAAGGAAGTTGAAAAATCATATTCTCTAGTAATCAGGGAACTAGAGATCCCAAGTAACCATACACACATGAGTAGTTTATATATCTCATTTGACCCTACACCAAACCCAATAGAATCACCAGTCCAAATGATCTTTTGAAAACACATATTGGAACCTGCCTCTCCCCTACTCCCACCTTAGGTCCTGGGACAGAGAACAAAATCTTTTTTTTTTTTTTTTTTTTTTTTAGTTTATTTACTTATTTTTAGAGTGAGAGAGTGTGAGCGGGGGAGGGGCAGAGAGAGAGGGAGAGAGAGAGAATCCCAAGCAGGCCCCATGCTATGAGCACAGACTCCGACTCAAGGCTCAATCTCACAAACCATGAGATCACGACCTCAGCTGAAATACTGAACCACCCAGGCGCCGAAGAGAACACAATCTTTGACAGGGCTAATGGCTGTATGCTTTTATGTCTGCCTTCCTGCCCACCTTCTCCTTACATGCATGACTCTTGCCACACCTCTCTTTGATCCAGGCAAAGCTCAATGTGCCAGGTCCCTCCCACTTCAGGGCCTGGACACATGCTGTTCCCTCTGCCTTGTGTGTTCCCCCACCCCTACACCTCACTGCCCCCTCCCCTGCTCCCAGGCAACTCCTGCTCCTCCTTCATCTTTCTTATCCAAGATCATTTCCTCAGGAAAGACTTCAGTGACCTACGCTATCAGATTAGTTGGTAGCTGCCCACCCTCCCCACATGTTCTATAGCATCCTACACTTTTTCTTCATAGCACAGATCACTGGCTTCTCAACACCTAGCCCTGAATTTGTAAGAAAGCAACACACTTTTGTGGCATCCGTGAGCTTACTGAAGTTAAGTGATTTCCTTAAAGTCACACAGCTTGTAAATGCTAGAGCTGGGAATAGAACACAGGTGCTCTGACTTTCACATCTTCACAATTCCACATGGCCTCTCTTAGTAATTTCTGGTGGGGTGTCAGAAAAACAGAAGAGGAGACACTACCAAGATTGGAGCAGTGCCTGCCATAGAGCTGAACTGCAAAAAAGTAGTAGAGTCAGATGAGCCATCAGAGGCAGAGCCTCTCACATTGGGGGCTCACTCTTGGTCCAGGAGTAGAGGAAGGGCTCTCCACAGAGCCTGGAAAACCCCAACAGATTGCTCAGGAAATGGCGCTCACTCAGCAGACATTGCAATCAAATTTGTGCATGAGGACAAGAGGACTATCAAAGTGAGTTATTTGGCAAATTGTGAGCCCCATAGTGGGTACCTGCCAAGAACTGAATTATGTCCCCACAAAATACATATTTTGAGGCCCTAACCCTCCATATGACTATATCTGAAGATGGGAATTTTAAGACATAATTAAGGTTAATGAAGTCATAAGGGTGGGGTCCTAATCCTATAGGATTTGTGGCCTTATAAGAGGAAGAGAGAGACAGGAGATCCCTTGTGAGGACACAAGGAGAAGGTGACCATCGATAAACAGGAAGAGGGCTCCCACCAGGACCCAACCGTGCTGGTACCATGATCTCAGACTTCCAGGCTCCAAAACTGTGAGAAAATAAATTTCTCCTGTGCAAGCCACCCAATTTTTGGTATTTTGTTATAGCAGCCCAAGCAGACTAAGGCCCAAACGTTTATAGCATTCATTTAAATTGTACAGTGGTTCTAGGTAAGAATACAGCAAAATTAATTTCTGATCAAAGGGTTCTAGTGGATATCTGCTATTTTTCTAGCCCAACATCAATGCCCATATTCTTTAGGAACGACCCTTGATTTTCCTTTGGAAAACACGGGATCTCTTCCCATCCCATCCCAAACCTATCACTGTAGCAAACCTAGGTCAAATTTTCCATCGCAGCATAACTTCGTCTTGTCAAGAAGAATCCTATGACCCAAACCAGGCCAGACTATAACAGGGATTTGAAAGTTAAGCACAGTGATACAAGAACTGAGAAATACTGAGGTGAATTTATTTTTATGATAGTACCTAGGAAAAAAATACTGTCTAGGCCCCATTATCTAGATTCCTGGATCTACCCTAATTCCTGCCCTTTCCAAAGTCTGATGGGTCAATTATTTCTTCACTTCAATTAGGTACCCCAAGTCCTTCCAGTAAATTCGTTTATAGTTTCAATCAGTCAGATTTGGTTTTGGTAGCTCACATCCATTGTCACTTATCTCAGGAGGCTCACCTCCTGGGTGTAAAGCAACAGCCAGACCTACTACTATCCACCTTCCCGCAATCCCTCAGCCTCTTAGACTCCTGGGCCAGGTGTGTATGTTTAGCTCCAAGATGAAGTTGCCTTGTTTTTCAGAATACTCACGTTAAGAAGTGCCCAAGGCCGATCTTAGATGTTTTATGGCTTTCACACTACTGCGTGGTCATATGCAGCACTTACTGCCTGAACCAAAGGAAGTAGAAGATAGCTTTCAACACTTGGGTTTTCTATAGTTCTGGTTTCCTCACCACAACTCTGGAAGGAGTAATGTAAGAGACAGGAACTAAACATGAATTCCTGTATGCCTGTCAATGGGCACTGCCACCACAAATGGATCAGGAAACAGAAGCTTGTGTGATGCCACCCCTGTCTGGTGATCTGTAGCTCTACTCTGAATGTCATTGTTAATGGACAAATCAAGTAAAATATGAACTGTCAAATGCAAAAACAAAAAAACCAAAAAAACCCCAAAAAACCAAGAACCCAAAACCCTGCTGATAGTCCAGTCTATCAAATCTGTGCTAATTTTTTTAATGCCAATGAATTGTTTTTGATAAAATTATGCAGCTAAAATGAATATACATTACTGAAAACTGTCTGCAACTTGGAATGAATTTAAAAATATTTTTAGTGATTAACATACACGTTAGAAAAATTGTACTGTATTTCTGGAAATATTTTTTCTGTTGATTCTTTTATCAACAGGAGAACCCTAATATTTAGGGCCATCTGGGTAACTCATCTGGAGATGATGAGATTTCTACGCTGAAACATTTGCAGAACATTAAGAAGAATAAAGAGAGTAATACATATTTTAATATTAAAATGGCATGGATGCCACAGACCTGAAAAGGAGTAGGATTCACACAGTGAATCAATTTCAATGAAATTCTAATCTTTCTTTTGCATGAGGGTTAGGTTTGGGCTTATTATTCTCAGTCTATTTTAGCTATTCTCCTGAAAATACACATCAAAGATCTGGAGCCAGACAATGAATCAAAAGGAGCTCTGAGGGCAAATTACCATGACTTTTGTGGTAACATTTGTGAATTGAGGAAACTCCACTCCCTTTTTCAGGCTTGATATATTTATACTTTTCTGTTTTGATGAAGGAGAATGGAGGTTGGATAGATACTTGATGTGTAATGATGAATATTTTAGAACAGTTTGCTCGCTGAAATAATTTAAAATGCCAGGGCTATGTCTCTTTTTAAGAATACTTTAATTTGCAATTTTTTTGTTGTGAAGCATATCATCTTTACAAAAAAAGCTGTACAAAGTGTATCTGTAGAGTTTAAAGAATCATAGTAAACTTGCATGGCATTGAGAAATAGAACATTATCAGTGCCCCTCCCTTACCCAGGAGTATCCCTCTCCCACAGAAGTAGCTACCATCCGATATTTTGTACTGATCATTCTTGTCTTTACAGTTTTATCTCCTATACATAGATCTCTAAAGAATAAATTGTGCATTTTCCTTTGTGACTTTTGTGTTTTGTTCAGCATTGTCTTTGAGATTATCTAAGATGATGCATATACTTAGTTCATTCATTTTGTATTACAGTATAGTATTCCACTTGAGGAAATATACCATAATTAGTTTATTTGCTAATGGATTATTTATGAATTTTTGCTATTTAGAGCAAGGCTTTTGTGAACATCTTTTCTAGGACACATGTGTACAACTATCTTTAACATATATACCAGGAGTGAAGTTGCTGGATCACAGGTTGTTCAAATGAGTTCAACTCATAATGAGTTCAAATCACCTAGGAAATGCAAATATTCCTTAACACGGTTGTGCCTGTTTATATTTGCACATGCAGATGACAGAGTTTCTATTGCTCTAGCCTCTTGGGTTAAGGAGAGACAACATGTCTTAATGGTCCTTGTTCCTCTCTCTTGCCAGAAAAATAGTAAGAAAGGGGGCCTATAGAACACAATAACTCTCCTGCCTTGAGTTTTTCCCATGTGGTCCTAGTGAGTATAATTTTGTCCCTTTCATGACAGGGAGTGGTGGACGTCTAAGTTCTTGCATTCTGTTAGATGTGCAATTATGCCTGAGGTAGCTAGCACCCAAGATGGTTCTCAGTGCATCTTGCCTCTTGATATTCCTCTCCTTCTAGGCTGTGCTCCCACAATAAATACCGCTGACCTACATAAACAATAAGATGTCGTAGAAATGAAAGACTCTTATTTCTGAGGTGAGCTCATAAAGGGCATCACAGCTTTGCCAGACTTTCTTTTGGATCACTTGCTCTGTGACAAGCCAGCTGCCATGTTAAAAGGACACTAAGCTATTTCTCCACAAGGGTCACTTGCATGGCTAGCAAGTTGATGTTGGTTATTGCTATCTTGGAAGCAGATCTTCCAGTCCCAGTGAAGCTTTTAGAAGACTACAGCCCAGCTAACCTCTTGACTGCAAGCGCAGAAGATACCCCCAGGCAACAACTACCCAGCTAAGCCACTTGCAAATTCTGGACCCACAGAAACTATGTGAGGTGATAAATGCTTATTGTAGTTTTAAGCTGTTGAGTTCTGGAGCAAAAGATAACTGATAACTTATACTGCTCATTTTTAGTTTAGTTTGAAGTTCCCTGATTACTCATGAGGTTGACATCTTTTCCTCTGGTTATGGACTGTGTTCCTTTCTTGTAAATATCTAGCTCATATGTTTTCTTCATTTTAATTTGGTTTCTTTGCCTTTCCTATATTGATCTAAGTTTTTATATTCTAGATATTAATCTTTTGTTAATAATAGGAGTTGTAAATAATTTCTCCCAATTTTTGAGGTTGTTTTTTACTCTCGTTACTGTGTCTTTTATCACCTGAATGCTTGATTTTAAGATAGTTGAGTGTGTTAATGTTTTCCTGTGTAATTCGCATTTGTGTCTTCTTTAAGAAACTGTTCCTTATTCAAGAATTTGAAGATATTTCCTATATGCTATTCTAAAAGTGTATGGTTGTGCCTTTCACATTAGGTATCTAACCACCTAGATTGATTTATAAGATAAAAATCTATCTTCAGATTTTTAAAAAATATATGGATAACAAATTGTCCTTAGGCCATTTATGAAATAATCTGCTCTTTCCCACAGATCTGTACAAATCAAGTTTCTATATATGCACAGATTTCTTTCTGGACTCTATTTCCTGTTCTGTTCCATTTGTCTGTCTCATCCTGTATCAACATTATATTCTTAATTATGTAGTCTGATAATAAGTCATTATATCCAGTAATGCAAGTTTTCCCATATTTCTTCTTCCTCCCTGGTATTATATTCTTCCATATAAATTTTCAAATCAGCCTGTTAAATTTCACAAAAACCACAGCGGTATTTTTGCTTTATTGGAATTTCATCAAATCTATAAATCAATTTAGAGATAACTAATATAGTTATTTAAGAGTCTTCTAGGAGTGCCTAGGTGGCTCGGTTGGTTACACGTCTGACTCTTGATTTTGGCTCAAGTCATAATTTCACAGTTCCTGGGATCCAGTCCCACATCTGGCTCTGTGCTGGCAGCTCTGGGCCTGCTTAGGATTCTCTCTCTCCCTCTCTCTCTCTGCCCCTCCGCTGCTTGTACTCTCTCGCACACACTCTCTCTCTCTCAAAATAAATAAAAAATTTTAAAAAGTCTTATATCCATAAATATTATATATCTTTCTATTTATTTACACATTTTCTAACATCTCTTGATAAAGCTTTATCATTTTCTCCATGAAGGTATTACATATTTTTGATAGATTTATTTCCAGTTATTTTTATGCCATTGTAAATTGTATTTTTAAATAAGGTTTTCTAAATTATTTCTTGAATATAGAAATGTAGCCGACACACATACATACAGATACCTACATATATTTACTTTGCATCCAAAAACTCAAACTCTTTTTTATTATAATTATTTGTAGATAGTGATGAAAATAACATCACCTGCAATTCACATTCATTTTGTTTATCTTTTAATCCTTAAACCTTTTCTTTTTTCATGCCTCCCCACACAATGCTGAATAGAAATGGTGATAATGAACCTCCTTGTCTTGATTTTCTAATCTTAAAGGGAATCTCTCAACATTTTACCATTAAATATGACATCTGCTATATGCTTTTTGTATGTACTTGTAAAGGACACTGTGTGTGCTTCTGAGGTCCCCCTTCTGAGCTGAAGTAATTCTCCCAGCAGGTAGGAGTCCTGCTAGCAGATAATCCTCAGCTGTCTGCCTTCTTCAGCTAAGAAGAGTCCCTCACCTATGTCACACCTACTTCCTGGAGCAGCCCCCCTCAGGTGATTGGCTGACATGAGGTAAGGCCCAACCTACTCATTCCAAATCAGGGCAATTCCAAAGGGCCAGTCTCATTTCAGAGCTGTCTTTAGGGTTGGCTGAGGCTTTCCCTGAGGCTACACTACAACCCAACTTCTCCTCCCTCTGTGTACCTCTACTTTCTTTCTTTTCCCTCAAGAGGTACTGATACCAAGAACAATCCCTAACAAACCTCCTGTATGTTAATCTCCATCTCAGACTCTTCTTACTGAGGAACCCAAGCTCTGATAATAACTGTCAGTTTGCCAAGAATTTTTCTAAATCTGAATAAATGTTGAGGTTTTTCTAGTGTTTTTCTTCTGCACAATGTTGAAATAATCTCATGATTTTTTTTCTCAATTTATGAGGTAGTAAACAAATTAAAAGTGAACCAATATTACACTCATGGGATAAATGTAATTAATCATAAAATACAATCTTTTGATGCCTTTTTGGATTCAGTTTGCTAATATGAATTTTTTTAAGGATTTGTATCTATGGTCATGATTGAGAGTATTTTGCTTGTTCATTTCGGTTGTAATGTCCTTGTCTAGATCTGGCATCAAGGTAATGTTGACTGCATGAAATAAGTTGGGGAATATTCCCTCAGTTTCTATTCTCTGTAAGTGTGTAAGATTAGAACTATCTGAAGAACAAAATTTCTTTGTGCAAAGATTTTTAGCTAATTTATGTCTTTAATGGTTATAGGAATTTTCAGATTCTATTTTTTCCTGGGATAGATTTAGCAAGTCATATTTTCATATGAATGTATTCATTCGATTGAGGTTTATAATTTATTGTTTTTTCTCATAATGACTTTTTGATATCTTTAGTTTTGTCCTTCTTTTCATTCATGATATACTTTGAGAATATTCTCCCTTTTTTCTTAGTTTTTCCAGAGGTTTGCTATGTTTGTAGTCTTTTCAAGGAATCAAATTTGAAATATGTTGATCCTCTCTATTGTGTGTTTTATATTTCATTGTTTCTACTCTGCAATTGCATTTTTTCTCCCTTTTACTTTCTTTGTGTTTATTCCATTGTTCTAATTTCTTCAGTTAGATATTTAACTCATTGATTTTGAGCCTTTCTTCTTTTTTTAATATAATTTTTCTGTATTTGAACCCACTTTATTTGATATTCCCTGGGTTAGAAGTGGCCACAATGGGGAGAGTTAGTCTGCCCAATAGTCTTCTTAAAGCAGGCTGTGACCTTAACAGAAGGAGTGGATTCCCAAGTCCCAGGCGCTGAGGGAAGACATTGGATGGAGAAGAAAATCATCCCTATCTCAGGAGTAATGGAGGGATATATTCCAGGTGGAGCCTCCATAGATCCACAAACACACACCAAGAGAAATACCAGCTTTAAACCTCTTCCAGCTGGAGGAAACCAGTGCCAGGTTCCTTGCCACAAGTGAAGGCAGTAACTGTCCTGCTCCTACCCTTGTCTCTCCCTGGGTCCCCTTCTGTGAGGATCCAGGATTAGCCCCATGAACAGAGGACAGAGAGGCATGGTCAGAAGCTCAGATACAGTAAAAAAAAAAAAAAAAAGAGAAGCCATCATGCTCTCTTTTCCCATAGCATCAGTTTGGAGCAGCCTTAATTGGGGAAGAGAGGCTTTGAGTGAGATTTGGAGTTTTATGTGTGACTCAACAGTTTACTGGAATGAAGCTATTATTAGGACTCCTGTTGACCACAAAACTTTTCATTATCCACAGGTGAGCTGCCTGAATCCACTTTATTTGAATCCCCAAAGATTTGATGGGTAGTACTTTTATTTGTTCAGATCTCAATGTTTTCCAATTTCCATGATTTGTTTAACCTTATATATATGTTTTTTAATATCTAAATATATAGGATTTTCTTAGTTATGTTTAATGATTTCTAAGTTAGTTGCATTGTGTTAGAAAAGTGATCTATATGATACCATTCCTTTGACTTGAGGCTTTATATACAGTGGGTGAGGAAGCTCTGATTATGACCTGGCACAATGTGAATTTTCAAAATGTTTCATGTGTACTTTTAAAAAAAAGTATATACTCCAAATTGAGGGATTGAGTTTCTTGATTTTGCTCTTTAAATCTTCTATATACATACAGATATTTTGTCTACTATCATTTACTCTGAGAGATATTTAATATCTCCTACTATGCTTATAGATTTATTTATCTTTATATAGTTCTGCCCATTTTTGCTTTTTATATTTTGAGACTTCATTAAGTCCATACAAGTTTTAATTGTTTATATCCTCCTAATGAATTTAACTTTGTCCATCATGAAGTGACTTCATATTTAACTCTTAAATTATATTTTGTCTAATAGTAATTTAGGTATACTAGTTTTCATTTAGATGTTTCCCATATGCCTTTTCAGTCCTTTGACTTTCAATTTTTTTTGTGTGTTTTTTTTTTGTGCTATGTATATCTCTTACAAAGAGCATATTGTGGAATTTTATTTAGTTTGATAAAATTTGCCTTTAGCTAGAGAGTTATTATGATTACCTATTTGGATTTATCTCTAGATCTGTATCATGTGATTTGTATTTATTTTACTATATTTCCTTCTTTTAGCTTTCCTGCCTTCTTTTATTTATTTTTCTATTGAAATATAGTTGACACACTGTAACACTGGTTACAGGTATACAACACAGTGATTCAACAAGTCTGTACATTGTGCTGTGCTCACCACAAGTGTAGCTACCATCTGTCACCATTCGACGCTATTGCAATACCATTGACTGTATCCTCTATGCTGTATCTTCCATTCCTGTGATTTATTCATTCCATGACTGGAAGCCTGTATCTCCCACTCTTCTTTATTCATTTTGCCCATCCCCCTACCTCTCTCACCTCTGGCAATTGTCTATTTGTTGTCTATATTTAAGGGTCTGTTTCTGCTTTTGTTTACTGACGAGACTGTCTTTTTCCATTGTGTATTCATGCCACCATTGTTGTAGATTAATTGACCACATAAGCATAAGTTTATTTCTAAGCTCTCTCTTCTCTGCATTGATCTATGTGTCCATTTTTGTGCTACTACCACACTATTTTGATTACTACAGCTTTGTAGTATATCTTGAAATCTAGGATTGTGATGCCTCCAGCTTTGTTTTTCTTTCTCAAGATTGCTTTGGCGGTTTGGGGTCTTTTATAGTTCTGTACAAATTCTAGTTCTTTGGAAAATGCTCTTGGTATTTTGGCCAGAATTGCATTGAATCTGTAGATTGCTTTGGGTAGTATGGAAATTTTAACAATATTGGTTCTTCATAAACATACAATTTCCTTCCATTTGTTTGTGTCACCTTCAATTTCTTTCACCAGTGTTTTATAGTTTTCAAAGTCTTTGAAAGTCTTTCAAAGTTTTCTTGGTCAAGTTTATTACTAGGTATTTTATTCTTCTGAGAGTAATTGTAAATGGAATTGTTTTCTTAATTTCTGTTTCTGCTACTTCATTATTAGTGTATAGAAAAGCAACCAATTTCTGTGTACTGATTTTGTATCCTACAACTGTAATGAATTCATTTATTCTGAGATTTTTTTGGTGGAGTCTTCAGGGTTTTCTATATATAGTATTATGTCTTCTGCAAATACTGACAGTTTGACTTCTTCCTCACCAATATGGATGCCTCTTCACGTTGCCTTTTAGATTGACTATGTTTTCCCCATTCCATTTCCCTCCTCTGTTTGCTTGGAAGTTATATCATTTCTAGCCTTTTAATGGTAATCCAACCTCTTTTAATACACATACTTAAAACTACAGTTAATATCTTACCTTCCATAATTCCTGCTTTCAGTTCTGTTTCGGACTTTCCAGTGCATGAAGGAAGAAATGAAGGAAGGCTTTAAAAATTTATTTATCTAAGATTTCTGTACTTCAAGTAGGAATCTCATTTTGGATAGCTAGTCTACTGCACTACCAGAAATAAAAATATAAATTAGATCTCCAGCATTTTGTGATCAAGATATTTCAGAATTCTTTAGTAAAACAATCCAGAATAAATTAAAACCCACATGGAAAAGACTGCATAGAAACTGAGCTGCTGAATGCAGTTGGCAACAACCAATTAGTAGTGTTTTCTTATGTGCCAAACACTTTGCCAAACTTTCTCCTTTGAATACATACTTCCTCCTGAGAATTTACTGATTCTCAAACCTCTGATGAGATGATCACTCTTTGGTCACACAAAAATATCCACAAATGAGTATAAACAAGCACAATCAAACAAGATTTACTACAACTCAGTTTTTCAACTCACTGACAAGTCTTAGACCAGCAATATTTATGAACAAAGCCTGTCTTTATTGCCTGGCTTGGCTCTTTGTCCCCTAATATTTTCAACTCTAAGGGCTGGTTAAAATGAAGGGAGCATTATGTGAACATCTGGGTCCCAGTTCTACCCATCCTCTAAGCTTTTTACTACCACGTGTAAAATTAATTGAAATCTAATGTTATCTGAAAGGTAGAACTTAAAGCCAGAGTAGTAAATAGATTTCACCTCATGTGACCACTTCCAACAATTGGTAGGAACTGTTTGGATCACTGTGCTGTAAAGTATTAGAGGGCTATATCCCATTCTAAGGAAAAGCAAGCTGTAATCCGTCAGAGATATCTGTCTCCAGCGGGATTAACAGGGTAGAAAAATGGGGAGTGGCGAACATATGAAAAAATAAGAGACTGAGTAAAAAAGAAATTTGCAAGTGAACAAGAAGTGGCATTTACAGTTGGAGTTACCTTTTTCTTCAAAAATGTAGGTTTGGAGGGGCGCCTGGGTGGCACAGTCGGTTAAGCGTCCGACTTCAGCCAGGTCACGATCTCGCGGTCCGGGAGTTCGAGCCCCGCATCAGGCTCTGGGCTGATGGCTCGGAGCCTGGAGCCTGTTTCCGATTCTGTGTCTCCCTCTCTCTCTGCCCCTCCCCCGCTCATGCTCTGTCTCTCTCTGTCCCAAAAATAAATAAATGTTGAAAAAAAAAAATTAAAAAAAAAAAAATGTAGGTTTGGAGTGCACATGAGTTGTTGAAACTGGGATCCAGGCAGCTGTTGTAGCACCAGCTGACAATTTTAATGGTCTCCTGGGGTTGGAGCTGCATCAGAACCTCAAACAAGAACCCTTGTCCTCTAGCCAAGCCAGCCAAGTAGGAATTACCAGCGTTTACAACCAGCTAACTTACTGCAAATTGTATTGCATTCGCAACCATAGGCTGATAGGAGGAAAAATATTTAGCAGATAGGCACAGGCAAAGAAATGAAATTGATCCTGCAGTTATTAGGGACTGGTTAACAGTGTAGATTCATTCTTTATTATGAGAAAAATGTTCTATATCCTGATACTTAATATCATTAAAATCTACAAGGAACTTGGCATTTATTTCAAAACAGAAAAAAGTGGAATGTTTTAATGAGGAGAAATAAACCTCAAAATTTTGTTCTCACAATGGGACATGATTATGTAGGAAAGGATAGATAATCAAGTTAGCTAGAAATGAAATTCTATTCATTTTATTCATTATGCTTTACTTGGGAGAGTTAAGTGTAAATTACCATATTGTTCTCCTTCACATGATTTCCCTTCCAAATGCTAGTTTGAAAATAAATTAATGAAGAATAGATTTACCCATACAATGATCCCCTACACACACACACACACACACACACACACCTCATCTCCCAATACTCTGATGTTTTTCTGTATTGAAATATATCCGTAACATAAAACATCATACAGGACTGTATTTTATGATTGAGTAGTTAGGTTACAGAAGTATGTAAGGGCCCTTCACACATAGTAAACAAACCTTTGAAAAAAGAATAATAAAGAATTCTAAAATTGCTGCCAGTCTGCCCAGATTCCTCAGGCAAACACATAAAGTGAGGAATCTTGTTTCCATACTTATCAGGGTCTGTTGGGCCTTTTGAGCCTGGCAATCCAGAAAAAAAATTTAAGGAGAAATGTTTCAAGTTTGTGCTCAGAATCTTTATGTCTTTAAAAGGAGCAATAAATCAAGAGGCATTCCTTTTTACCTTTGGCTTAGGAAATAACATTGGCCATCAGTAACTACAATTCTGATCATGACATTGTGGCAAATTCCCAGTCAGGGTGGACCTGGGCAGAGGGCAGTGTGTAAGAGCACTACTGTGAGTTTTGATTTGATAGTCAGGCGAGGTTTCAGAGACCTTTTATAAAGACCAGTTCTTGGGGCGCTTGGGTGGCGCAGTCGGTTAAGCGTCCGACTTCAGCCAGGTCACGATCTCGCGGTCCGTGAGTTCGAGCCCCGCATCGGGCTCTGGGCTGATGGCTCAGAGCCTGGAACCTGTTTCCGATTCTGTGTCTCCCTCTCTCTCTGCCCCTCCCCCGTTCATGCTCTGTCTCTCTCTGTCCCAAAAATAAATAAAAACGTTGGAAAAAAAAAAAAAAAGACCAGTTCTTATCACAGGATTCTGGGTGTGTGACACCAAAAAACAAATTTGTAAATTTCCACAGGCTATTAGCACCCATGGGAACAGGCAGTCCAGTGTTTCTTAAACCAGATTGCTAATTTCCTTCATATTATCTGGGTTTTGTAACATATTTTCCTATAAATCAATAAGACTACTTTCATTTTATTTTAAGCTGTTTTCTATGGTGAAAAAAATTAAATCTTCTGTGATGATCCATGTGCCCTCTTTTCTTGCTGTAATTTTTTAAGCAGCTTGTGTCTTTTGGCCAGTTTGCCAGAATGTATTTGATACTATGGGAACATCTGTGTCTGGTGGCAGTTGGATCTTGAGCACTTAGTTCTGTTCCCTGGATAAGATCCACAGGAATCTGGCGGTCTTTCATGAAATGCTTATTTCAGAAATAACGTTTCATGATTTGGGGGTTCCCTAGAATCTTACTTCTGGACCTATAAGCCTTGCTGTAATGGTGGTTTTCGGATTCTTCCTCTGGCTCTAAATAAATCACGTGAATTCTACTTAACAAATGAAATTATTTGGAAAAATATGACTCATATTCTAAATATTGGCAATCTCCAAGTGTTTAACCTCTGTCTTTTCTTTTTAATCCTTGTGAGCCTCTCTTCTTACATCTTGCCGTGTGCTACATAATGCTCAGTGTGCTCTTGCCCCATTCTTGGTTTAAGGCAGGGGTTCCAACCACCCTTTCAATAGAGATTCCCAGACTTCATCCCTAAAGCTTCTGAATTCGTAGATCTAGAGCAGGGCCTGGAAACCTACATATTTTTAAAACTCCTGTTCCACTCAGTTTTGCTGTAAACCTAAAAGTGCTCTTAAAAAATAAAGCCTATTTTTTTAATGCAGATGCTAAAGAAAGAAAGAAAGAAAGAAAGAAAGAAAGAAAGAAAGAAAGAAATCCCCAGTGATTCTGACAGTAAGTCCAATTTAAGAACTCCTGGAAATTTCTCTAATACTGACACTAAGAACCTTAGATAGTCTCATTGGCAATAATGTCTAAGTCCCTCTGGTTCCCTCTAGTGGACTAAGATAACACGCACTTTCTACAAATCATCTAGGCAGTTATGAGAATGAAATTAGATTAAAATGCACATAAGGAGAAATTTTGAGATATAGTCAGAAAAAGGCAATATGCACCCAATTAAATGGGTCTGGGCCCTAACAGGGTGCAAGTGTCCCACAATATCTGCTATATGGCTGGTTTTGCCTTGGGTGGGGGAAGCCCAGGTCGACCCTAGTAAATAAGCCACAGGAAGAATTTTCTCATGGCCATCCCCTGCAAGTTGCATTCAGGTGTCTGCCCAGGCACATAGCTCCACTGCTGATTGGAATTTCTGATTACAGAGCAAAATGAAGTTTTCAAACTCCATGCATTTTATGTTGAATATGTACTCAATGCATCTTCTTTCACTGAGAGGAGAGAAATTAAAGGGAAACTGAATCTGGGTGCATACTCCATGTGCCAAAGGTAGATACCTACCATGTGTCACATTGGGCAAATTCCAGAGATACCAGGCTATAAAGCCAAAGTTATATGCATGGCTGTGTCTGGCCCTTAACTTTGCAATATTCCTGGGACAAGAGCACTACAAACATTCTTCCTTTGGGATATCCCTTGATCCAAATGTGAGCTGCATTCAGGGAGTTCTGCTGATTCTTCTGTTACTGCAGCCAGCAACTCAGGAGAGCCTGGGAAGGAACTGGAATCTGCCCAGCGTCTCCAAGTGGATTTTATGGGTTCACAAGGGTTAGCCCTGGAATTAGTCTTTGAGGTTTTCAGTTCAACCCATTCGCTGAGCAGATAAGGAAACCAGGCACTGGAACCCAAATCTTCTGTATCCTGCTTAAATACTTATTGACAGTAGAATATTCCAAACCAATGGAATAAACAGTCCAAAGGATACAGAAGATCTTCTGTCTTATTGTAAGTAAACATCTTGTGAATGGAGAAGACAACTTGAGTAGTATAAAGGGGCAATTGTGAGTTAAAATACATGCAACCACATTTATTCCTGTAGCTCCTATATCTGGAGATACACGGATCACTCCTTAAATGCAACCATATACACTCTGCATCTCTTTCATATCCGCCTTCTCCCTAAACCCATTGACACCATCCTGGCCCTACCCATTTGCCATGGTATTCCTGACTCTGCTATAACCACCTTCTTCACTATATTTTTCAAACTATAGTCAGGATGATACTTTTAAAGTGCTAATCTCTAAGTCACTCTTGCTTAAAACCTTTTGATGTTTTCCCATTGCACTTGGGATGAGAATCCAAATTCACTAACATGATTTATAAGGCCAGTTATGGCCTGTACCAAAACAGGTCACAGTGGGCTGATTATAATGCCTTAAATGTGCCTTAGCCATTTAGGCTTCCACCCCTTCATAAATGCTTTTTCCTTGCCTGAATGTCTCCACCTTCCTCACTCTATTGCATTTCCAATCTCTTCTCTCAGCTAATGCCTATTCCTTAAGCATCCTCAAGAAGGACCCCTGCTTTCAGGCCCATAGAGTCCCCACTCAGTAACATTCACCATCTTGTACTCACTTGGCCTCTGTCTCCCTGGCTAGATGGTAGGTGAGCAAAGAGCCTGTATGCTTTTTTCTAACTTCCCAGGGCCTAGCACAGTGTTTAGCACATAGTAGGTGGTCTTGAATGGATATTTGTGGAATGAACTAGTGAGTGAGTGAATGACCTGAGGAACAATTCCATATTTCGTATGCCCGTCCTGCTTCTTTGTCAGCCTTTCTTTCCCACCTCCCGGCACCGTTACAGCTTAGGAAAGAAGGGGAAGTGCTTGGTTTTAAAAAGCACCCCAGGTAACTTCAGGGTAGTTGTCTTACTCCTGCTTCCCCATCTTGTTGGGAATCCTTGATCTATTCAATCCCCTCAGCTCCAGACCCAGAGAAGTTAAAAGATCTGACTAAGATCACATAGCTACTTAGTGGAAAGGGCAGGTCTCCTAACTGCTAGGCTAAGTCCTTTTCTATGAGGTTCAATGACATCACGAGAAACCCAGAATATTTCCTCCCATGGCCTGCATGTGTTATTTTTTTCTGAAGAGTGGAGAACAGTCTTAGCTACCTGTTTCCCTTGTGAGACCCTAGATCTTGTCCTCTCACTGTTACCCCATGGTAGAGGATTCTGAGACTCCCCACTGCCACCAGTGTGCATACATCTTTTCCCAGTTATTCAATGGAACCCTAACCTAGGTGCTGCCATGAATGGATTTTGCAGGTCCCAAATCAGTTGACTTTCAGATAGGGAGATTATCCTTGGTGAGCCTGACCTAATCAGATGAGCCATTAAAGGGATTGGGCTCTCCCTGGAAAGGGATTCAAAGCATGAGGGAGAGTTGATGCAATGGTGGTTCTCCATTGCTGATTTTTACAATGGAGTTTTAGGCTTCTTATGACAGCAAATTGTGGAAACATAAATATATGGAAGAGAACTAACGGAGTAAGGTTTGTTTGAAGATTCTTCTGGTGCCTTCTTGGGGCTGCTAAGAGTTAGTAAAAGGAGAATTTATATTTTGCTTGTAGGAAGAAAAAGGGGGGGCTTTTTATGTGTTTGCTGCTCCTTAATTGCCTTCAGTTCAAAATAATTTTTAAGTCAAAGAAGTGTATTTGGGAGTAACATATTCTGATTTCTTTCAATGGTTACTTTAAATATTTGTGTCATTTTTTCCTTTTTTTCAACAAAAATGTACTTATCACTTACTATGTTATGTGCATTGCACTAAGTGCCAACAGGTATAGAAAAGATAGGAATGGATAAGCAGAGTCCTTGCCTTGGGCTGGTAGAGGAAGTAATCAGACACACAAATGTGTGCCCCACTCCCCACCCTGTACACATCTATAACAGAAGGGTATGCACAGTGTAGAAAGGTGTTCACAAGAGTGAGATTCCCTTACACCTGCGGAAAGGTGTTGGGAATACTTTGGATCAATAATTAATGGACTCTTTATAAATACACAAAGGGTTTGAAATTAGAGGCTGTGTAAAAGTTCAAAAAGAAGCACTAGTCTCCATGTTATAGTGTCAATTACATGCAGTTTACTAATCTATGACTTCTACAATAAAATGCAGCTATCTAAAGCATCACTAGAGTGAGACTCTTACATTAAACTCCTCTACCTCCCCATGAGGACACTGGTGAAACCCATAGCAGGCAGTATGCAAAATAACTCTCAGGTCCATGATCACTGACCCAGCTCCTCCTTTGGTGTGCAAACTACATGTTCTCCACTGATATACTTTTGTATTCTATACTGATCCATACCTTTTAATATTTGATTGTCACATCCTTGTATCAAATTTGACCTATTAAAAATTTTTTCTCTACCCTAAAGTACACCTATTTTTGTCAACTCTATTTCTAATGCCCTATTTCTGTTGTTATTTGTTATTTCACAAATCTGTAACATTTGGAATCTCCAGGAAGTGGAACATTCTTTCAAAATGAAAATGTTCTATTAATGACTACAACTAAACGTGTCTACAAAACGCCTGTGAACACTAACCTTAAAAATGCCATCCAGGGGCACCTGGGTGGCTTGGTCGGTTGAGCGTCCGACTTCGGCTCAGGTCATGGTCTCACGGTCCGTGAGTTCGAGCCCTGCGTCGGGCTCTGTGCTGACAGCTCGGAGCCTGGAGCCTGTTTCAGATTCTGTGACTCCCTCTCTCTCTGCCCCTCCCCTGTTCATGCTCTCTCTCTGTCTCAAAAATAAAATAAATAAACGTTTAAAAAAATTCCATCCATGCAAAAAAAATAGGTATTGTATGATTACACATATATTAGATATCTAGAGTAACCAAATTCATAGAAACAGAAAGTGGAATAGTGGTTGCCAGAAGCAAGGGGGTGGGGAGAATGAGTTGTTTAACAGATATAGGGTTTTAGTTTTGCAAGATGAAAAGAGTTCTGGAGACTGGTTGTACAACAATGTGAATATACTCAACACTACTGAACTGTACACTTAGAAATGGTTAATATGATACATTTTATAAGATGTATATTACAGGGGTTCAGAATATGTCACCCCAAAATCTACCAATTTGGCATATTGATTATTTTGAATCAAGAGTGCTTGAGAAAGAACAAGTAAAAGAAGGATACTCTGAGCCTCCTTTGTCTCCCTGAATGCAGAAGATCAATCTCCCATGTGAAAGCTACCTTCCCTGTAGCAGGAGGGTAGAAGGCATCCCTATCACCAAAGACAGGGGCTTTAGGACTGAGAAAGCTGTATAAACAAACCTGGTTACTTCTTCACCAATTTACTTCCCCAAAGCCAAATCCCTTTGTCTTGTCGATTTTTCACAAGTAATTCTTTGTCTGAAAGCTTCCTGTTTTGGTTACTTCTTCGAGCCTCATATTTTTATGAGGCTCTTCTATGTATAAAATTATATCTGTTTTTTTTCCATTGATATATCTTATGTCAACTTAATTATTAGACCAGCCAAAGAATCTAGAAATGAAGAAGGGAGAATTTTTCTATCCTTACGGTGTTTTACTACAATTTTAAAAATGCCACCATGATTGAAAAAGAAGGGATTTCAAACATCTAACTTCCAGGTTGAGAGTTGTCAGGAAAAACCCTCTCTACCTGTCATCTGTCAGCACTTTCTGCCACAGGAGGCTGACCAGTATACACTCTTATTGGGTTCTTGCCAAAAGAGAGCCCGACAAGAGATCAGAGGTGGGAAGAAAGTGACAGAGGCATTTACCCCCTTGGCTGTCTCCTAGGGAGGTCACCCTGGGCTGACCGTATCCCTGGACAGAAGGTGACCTGCTCTCTACCACTCTTCTGGTAACCACTAGCTTCTGGTAACCTCTCTCTGTCTTGGCCCTTTAGACCTAGGCGTGGTGACAACCTCACCAGATTCCTGTGCTACTGTAATAGTTTCCCTACCTCACCCCCATTTTCAAAATTATCTCTTTACAGATGGACCTCTCTCAAATTATCCTAATTTGAATGTGCTGTCTATTTTCTGTTGGGACCCTGAGTGAGGCATCCACTGTTGAGAAGCTCTCCCTTCAAGGTAACATCCTAGCTTCCACTGTCAAACTCCCCCCTGCTTGGTGCACCTCAGGGAAAACCCCCACTTGCTGGATTACTAGTTGCTTCTAACAACCTCCCTGAGGTGCACACTATGCGCAAGACATTAAGAACTTTTCCTCACGGAATGTTGACCTAGGGACCCACTCCAAAATTAGACCAGCTCTTTTGGGAATTCAAAGTAGTTTGCCAGTTGTGGGTGCAAAGTTGTGAATGCAGAACTTATATGTCAGAAAATACAAAATCTTCAATACTGTTAGCAAATTGGTGCAGCCATCTAGGTTTATAACTAGCTCTTCAATGAATGTAAGGAAATAAACCTGAAATAAAAGATAATATTTCATTATTGGACTTGCTTAAAGATGGCCACATTAGTAATTGTTAACATACATTGATCAATCGATTGATTGATTGATTAATAAAGCCAGCTGAGACCAGACTTGTATATAAATTTTCTGAAATCTTATCCTCAGAAAACCATTAATAAATGCTATGGCCTGGAAATGAATCAAAATTATTAAGCCACAACAATGTTTATAAAGAATAATTTATAACACCTTTCAAAGCACTTTCAAAGCATTCATAAAATTAGCTTACTTGCAATTAATATTTTCTGAGACTAACTGAACAGAAATTAGAAAACTCTATGGATCCCAGGAATTTTTATGAATAATTAAGTATACACATATGTATTTTCCTAGGCCAGAGGGATCATTGCTTTTGTCAGACACATAACCCCAAGAAAGATAAAAATAACTGCTCTGCTGTGAAGGGTGCTGGGGTTGTATCTATTCGGAATATACAGTTTTAACTGTTAACGAAAGTACTTTAAAGATGTAGAATAAAGTACACCACTGGGGCAGGGTTTATTTGATCTTCTAATTAGGCTATTAGTTTGTTCATGACTAACATCTTTTCAAGTATTCTTAGAGTTGCCAGATGGAAAAAAAAGACCTCTACTACCAGGGTATAACTTACTTTTTGCAGCCATTATCATTTAGATGAACCCCTCGTAAGCAATGATTTCAGCATGACTCATTTTAATAGCGTATAAAACTATCATCTTTTTAATAGAGTATGAGAAGGCTTTTACACCCCCAGGTAAAATTTTTATAAATAGATGTAGATTTTTAAATTGTAATCATAATTGCTGGCATAAAGTTAAACCTAATGGTCTAGTTATAATCATAATTATTGCCTTGATTTAAAAATTGAAGAGTTGGTAGCATAAGTTTCATCTTAATTTATTCTAAAAAAATTACATAAAATATTGCTGGTCAATAAGTTGTTAAACTTGTAAGATAAACTTTGATACTTTAGAGCTCTTTTCACTGTTAACACGTATAAGAAGTTGTCAATGCTGTGGCTAAACCAGAGTAACTCTGACAGAATTCAAGTCATTTATAGACCAAGTAGTTAAACCAAATGAAATGAAAAGATAAAAATCCTTCGGATTGAAAAATTTCTTTGACTACAACCTATAACTCCATAAACACTGATTAGCTAAGACTATGAATAGCCAAGAACACTTGAAATTTTACAAAAGAAATAAAATGAGAATTTTCAAGGCCAATTTTACTTATTACCAGTAATACAGGGTTCCATAAATAGTAATTGATAGTGAATATGATTTTGGGGTGTGCTTTGTAAATGTTTGTGTCTGAAGTTTATTTAAATCTATATATGACAACTGTAATCTAATTCTACAATCAGCAAAGGGGTAATTTAGACAGAATTAAAAATAGAGTAGGGAAGAAACAAATGTCTCCAGCTGTATTTCTCTAGAGTTTAAAAAAAATTACTGCCTATATTTATTTCCTAAATACCTATATTTCTCAGCAAAGATTCTGTGACCAAAACATCTACACATTCTATGACTAGTGTAAGCAGCAATGCACTTGTCACCATAAACAGTAGAGGTTTAAGGAGCTTGATCTTGTTAGCCCAGCAATACCTGAATTACCCTAGAAGCCCTCTCTATGTAAGATAAGCCCTTCAGGGTTCTTTTCCCATTTTGCTCTGGTGACTGAGGCTGAAATGTCAGAGGGTTGACCATCGGGTGCTTCTATAAACATCCACAACCCTAAACAGAAAGAGCACTAGTGTTCCCAGAGGATGGGTCAATTAATTCACCCTCAAAGAAAAAAGTGACAAATAGTCTTCTTAGAAAGGATAATAAATAGAGCCAAATTCTGTTAGGTACTCCATCACTTTCTTGGCAAAGTAGAGTACCACACTGTTTCATCGACAGTTCAGATCTTCATGCCTTTTTGAGAAATCACTTTGCCTTATTCTCACTCCAATTAGCCTTCTAAACTAGTTAGCATGAAGCCAAGCAAAAGTGATATCATCAAATAATCACTCAACTGACAGCAAATATCTTAGAGGTCTGCACTAGAATGTTGGTGCTGCTAAAATATTAAAACGTATGAATGCCACTCCAGATTTTCTAACATCACTGAGTTTTGGAAATTCTGAATCAGGCAATTCCAGGAACTATTTAAAATGAAATGGCACTCAAATTGAAATTCCTGTACTGCTCATCTATCTAAAGTTCTCTTTTTAAAAAGTACTTTTCTATTAAAAATGTCATATAGTTCTCCACTCAAATAACAGCAACTCTACAATGAGATACCACTTCACACCTACTGAGATGGCATTGAGCAAAAAGGTAGACCAGAATATGAAGAAATTTGAATTCTCATAGGTAAGATGTAAAATAGTGCAGCCACTTTAGAAAACACTTTGGAAGTTCCTAAAAATGTTAGACGTGGAGTTGCCATATGACATGGCAATTCTACTCCTAGGTATATACCCAAGAATTGAAAACACACTGGAACATGAATGTGCATAGCAGCATGATACTCAAAAAATAGAAGCAATCCAAATGTCCATCAAATGATGAATGAATAACCAAAATGTAGTATATTCATATGCTGGAATATTATTTGATCATAAAAAGGAACGAAGTACTAAAACATGCATGAACCTTGAAAACACTATGTTAAGCGAAAGGAACCAGACACAGAAGGCTACATATTCTGATTCCATTTCTATTACATGTCCAGAATAAGCAAATCCATAGAGACAGAAAGTAGATTAATGGCTGTCCAGTGGCTGGGGGAAGCCAGGGAATGAGGACTATTACAACTAATGGCCACAGTTTCTTTTTGTGAAAATGAAACCTTCTAAAATTAGTGTTGGTGCTTGCATAGCTGTGAATATACCAAACACCACTGAATTGTACACTTTAAAAAGGCAAACTTCAGGATGTGAAAGTTATATCTCAATAAAATTATTTTAAAATGGCAACAACCTCACCAGGAAAATGTTAGAATAAACAAATTCAGTAAAGTTGCAAGATACAAAATCAGTATACAAAAACAGTTGTTTATATACACTAACAATGAACTACCAGAAGGAGAAATTACAATAGAATTAAAAAGAACAAAACACTTAGGAATAAATTTAACAAAGGAGGAAAAAGATCTGTACACTGAAAACTATAAAACAAAGCAAACTTGAGAAAGAACAAAGCTGCAACTATCACACTTACTGATTTCAAACCATACTGTAAACCTATAATCAAAACAATATAGTATTGGCATAAAAACACACAGACCAATGGAATAGAATCAAAACCTGGAGATAAACCCATACATATACAGCCAACTAATTTTCAACAAAGAAGCCAAGAATATACGATGGAAAAAGGATAATCTCTTCAACAAAGAGTGTTGGAGAGGGGCGCCTGGGTGGTTCAGTCAGTTGAGCATCCAACTTCGGCTCAGGTCATGATCTCACAATTCATGAGATTGAGCCCCACTGCTGTCAGCACAGAGCCCACTTCAGATCCTCTGTCCCCCTCTCTCTTTGTACCTCCCCTGCTCCTGCGCTCTCTCTCTCTCTCTCTCTCTCTCTCTCTCTCTCTCTCTCTCTCTCTCAAAAATAAACATCTTTTAAAAATTGTGCTAGGGAGGGGCGCCTGGGTGGCTCAGTCGGTTGAGCATCCGACTTCAGCTCAGGTCATGATCTCACACTCCATGAGTTCGAGCCCCGCGTCGGGCTCTGTTGTGCTGACAACTCAGAGCCTGGAGCCTGCCTCAGATTCTGTGTCCCCCTCTCTCTCTGCCCCTCCCTGCTCATGCTCTGTCTCTCTCCGTCAAGAAATAACAAATGCAGGCGAGGATGTGAAGAAGAGGGAACACTTGTATACTGTTAGTGGGAATGTAAACTAGTATAATCACTATGGAAAACCGTATGGAGATTCCTCAAAAAATTAAAAATAGAACTACCCTATGATCCAGCAACCCAATTTCTGGGTATGTCTATAAAGGAAACAAAATCATTACCTTAAAGAGATATCTGCACTCCCATATTGATTGCAGCATTATTCACAATAGCCATGGTATGGAAACAACCTAGCACCCATCAGTGAATAAACAGGTGAAGATATGGTGTGGAATATTATTTGACCTTAACAAATAAGAGAGTTCTGCCATTTGCAACAACGTGGATGGATCTCCCAGGCATTGTGCTATGTGAAATAAGCCAGACAAAGAAAGACATATAATGATATGATATCACTTATACATGGAATCTAAAAAAAAAAAAAAAAAAAAAAAAAGTGGAACTCCTAGAAACAGAGAGTAGGATGGTGGTTGCCAGAGTTGAATGGTGAGAGAAGTAGAAAGAGATTGGTAAAAGGGTACAAACTTTCAGTTGTAAGATGAATAAAGTCTGAGGATCTAATATATAATGCGGTGACTATTGCTGATGCATGTATACATATATCAGGTCATCGCACATTACAATTTTATTTGCCAAGTATAACTCAATACAGCTGGAAAAGAAAACCACAGATAGACTTCTGAATCAAAATGAAAACAGAAACTTTACACTTGAAAGAAAATGAAAAACTGATGCCATGTTGAGTTTTCTTCTAGTCTCTTATCTTTTAGAGTTGTGATTATACTGTGTTCACTGATAATTTTAAAATTATGCCTTCTTACGAACTCATCAGAAACAGAATCTTAAGGGCTACACAATCTTCTATGAAGATCATTTACCACAATATAAAGAAAACTATTATTAAATGCTTAATGTGCCCTGAGCATTGTTCTAAGTCATTTATATACTTAATCTAATTTAATACTAACAACAACTTTATGGAATAGATTTAATTTTCACATAGAAATTCATTTTATGTAGGAAGAAATCAAAGTTTAATTAATTTTATGGCTAGTGAGTGGCAGAGCCAGCATTCAAATAGAGGCAACCCGGCTCCAGGGCCCCAAAGTTTGACTCACAAAGTCACCACTGCCCCTTCCTCATTGTTTCCTTTACTATTTTTTATATTGTTTTATATTTAAGTTCTTTTTAGTTTTTCACTATTTTAAGCAATAAGAATTGTTCTTGAGGGGCGCCTGGGTGGCTCAGTTGGTTGAGCGGCCGACTTCGGCTCAGGTCACGATCTCACAGTCTGTGAGTTCGAGCCCCGCATCAGGCTCTGTGCTGACAGCTCAGAGCCTGGAGCCTGTTTCGGATTCTGTGTCTCCCTCTCTCTGACCCTCCCCCGTTCATGCTCTGTCTCTCTCTGTCTCAAAAATAAATAAATGTTAAAAAAAAATTAAAAAAAAAAAAGAATTGTTCTTGAATGCTGAAGATCACACTTCCTGGGTCTCTCTGATTAGGTCCTAGAGGTCTCCTAGTAAACTGTCTTCAGCAACTAAACTAATGATATAACTTTGTGAATAAATTAATATAAACTAATTATATAGCTTTAGTTTTTTAAAAAACTCCCAGCCCTATGAAAACAAGTGAAGCTCAGTCCTTTTGCCAACAGATCATTCCCGCTCTTGGGCAGTAGGAGATGTCAACTACACCCACGTGAGAGAAGCTGTAGGAAAAAACTGCTAGATGATGAGCTCATTGCAGGGAGGAGCCATATATTTTCTTATTTGTGTTCCCAGAATCTGCCAGATCTTCTAGTATGAAGTGTATGTTGAACGAACAATGAAAGACTAAACAACTTTGAGGGAAACAGCAATTCATGGACAGAAGAATTGCAGAGTTCTCAGAAGACAGCACCGATCATAAGAATCAACTCCGGAGAGGTCTCTGGGCCTACCCACTTTGTTTAGAAAGGAAGATGGCTCTTTCCTTTTGCAAGAACCTTTTCCCCAGCTCCTTGCCTCAGTATAATTAATATATAATTAATATAGAGAACTCTCTTTTTTTAATTTTAGAGAAAGTAAGCAGAGGAGAGGGACAGAGGGAGGGGGACCCCAAGCAAGGTCCACATCCAGTGCAGAGCCCGATCCCACGACCCTGGAATCATGACCTGAGCCGAAACCAAGAGTCAGATGCTCAACCGACTGAGCCACCCACATGCCACAATATAGAGACCTTTTAAACTCAAGCACATGCGTGATTCTATCCTGACTCTCCAAATCATCTCAGAGGCTATACCTATATAAACACTGACAAATGTAAGTGTAAATTCAGAGACATTCTTAGCAAAACTAATTTCATCATGTTGTAAATGAACAAATTGCCGTGAGAATGTGCTATAAAAGGAGCTTCTATTAACCCAAGTCCCAACATAGGATTCTTTAACATATGATTCTTTAAGCTGAACACAACGTACGATGAAAGACGTTGTTCATAATGCTGCTCATGTACATATGGGCTCTTTCCAGGGATTTGAGGGCTTTTCATTTTAAGAATACAATAGTAAAAAAGAACAGTTAAAAAAAAAACCATTTCTGTATCTACCACTCCAATATAACATTTTTCATTTACATGTTACTTTAAATCCTTATTCATATTAACATTTGTATGTTAGAAATTACAGTATATATTTAATTTTATACTCTATATAAATACATTATATTAATCATATATTCTATTTTCACATATCAGAACATAAGCATCAGTCCATTTTTATATATAATCCACACATTGATAATATTAAGGAATCTAACATTTCATTATGTTCATGTATCCTTATTTCTAATATTGGACAATTATCGAAATTGATTTGTGTGTTTTATTTTATTCTGTTTTTGCTTTTAATTCTATTGCATTCTTTCCATGAGTGAGACATCTGAACCCAGAGCTATATGTCAGCAAAGCGAAAAATTTTGACTTCTTCCTCTTAGCCTCTAATTATGTGTATTTGAACCAAGAACCACCCCACTAATACTCTGGGAACCAATCCAAAACAAGTGTCAGGTCTATAGTTCACTGCGGCCACCACCAAACCCTCCGTAAGCCAATAAGAAGAAGGGGAACACAGAAGCAATGATCAAATGTTGCTCTCAAGAGCTGTGGTTCTTCACCTTCTGCTCTGTGACATTCTGGAGAGTTGGGCCACCATTTCCAACAGGCTTTTCTAGCCAACAACAAAAGGAGCCAACAAACCAGTCCAAGGACTCACCATTTCCTGGTCTGCTTTGCCACTCCTTCCTCCCAAAGGTGGCAGATTTTAATAAACATTCTACAGAACTGATCAGCTGGGAATAAGATGAACAGTTAATTGCTTTATCCCTCTGCAGAAATAACCTTCTTCCTCTGGGTTCTTGTTACCCTGGCTGAGTTCCATTTATTCAATAATTACTTACTAAGCACTTACTATACCAGATATTGTACTAGTCAGTGGGGATGCAATAGGGAACATAACAGACATAGCCAAGTGTCCTCATGGATCTTTAATTTGAATAAACATTTAAGCACAATGCATAAAAGAACAGCTGGTTTAATGAATGTTATGACGGGAATTAAAAAGGCACTATGATCAAGAATAGCAGGAGGTGTCTACACTTGGCCTCATTGAGGAAGTTATATTTTAGGTAAATGCTGAGGAAGGAGAAGAGCCACCCATGCAAACAGCTGACAGGAGAATATTTCAGGTGGAGGAAACCACAAGTACAAAGGCCCTGCGGCTGCAAAGACCTCAGTTCTGGGAAGTTACCAGACAGCCAGGATGGCTACAAGCACACTGTTGAAGAGGAACCTGATACAAGATGAGGTAAATGAGGTGGGCAGGGCCCAACGTTACACCTGCATTAAGATGGACCCTCATGAGTGGGGTGAAGGGAGATCTGTACAAAAGATGAAGACCCTGCTTCCCCAGACTGCCCTATTCCTCAGCGTTTACAGCCTCACCACCACTCTCAGCCTTCACTGCATCATTATAGCCTTCACCTCTGTTTATGTCTGTCACTCACAGGAAGCACACACCCCCCTCATATGCTGTACTGCACTTCCCATAGGCCCCCTGTGTCCCTCTTGTGCCCCCTTTGCCCACATCTCCCCAGTTCCTGAAATCTTCCTACTGTGACTTCTGGGATTCACAGTCCCTCATCATCAGCAAAATCCCCTGCATGCTCACACTATTCTCCGAATATTTCTCTTCCTTTTCTGACTGTAATGTGAAGACCCTACATTTCTGCAGTGCTTTTCTCCCACACCCCGCAGACCACAGGACCTGGAGCTGGGACAGGAGTTCTTAATGTTGCCTTCAGTCTTATTTCCCTTCCCTCTTCCTGATCTTCCCCCTACTTTCAATCTTGTGCCATCAGATCACATCTTCCGCCAGCTGTCATTGTAGCTGTCATCGTCCTATTTTTCAGTGATCTTAGCTCCTTGCTCACTGTCATTCACTCTTCTTTCCTGAACCTACTCCACCTGCATCCTTGCCCATCTCAGCTGATGGCAACTCCAACCTTCCAGTTTCTCCAGCTGAAATCCTTGATGTCATCATTAACCCCTCTCTGTCTCTCAAGCCAGTCTGCTAAGAAATGCCGTTACCTCTGCTAGAAGCTGATACATGCCCACTACCAACCTCTCTCGCCTGGATTACTGCAGCAGCCTCCCAAAAGATGTCCTTGCTTTTACACTTCCCACTACTATGCTTTCAAAATGTAACTTAGATCGTGATACTCATCTGCTCAAATCACTGACGTGGCTTTCCATTTCCTCAGAGAAAAGCCCAAGGCCATGTATTGGCCTACTTAGCTATAGATGACCTGGTACCCAGTTACTTGCCAACCTCACTCACTAGGCTCCACCTGTACTGACCTCCTTGCTGGGTCTTAAAAACACAGACACATTTCTGCCTTAGAGCATTTGACCTTCCTAGGTGTTCTCCCTCCTCCCCAGATCTCTGTGTGTTGTCTCACCTCCTCTAACTCACTAATCAAGCATCACTTTCTTCCAAACCTAAAGACCAAATTTAGAATCACCATTCACCTGCCCAGCACTCCCAAACCCCTCTATCCTGGCCTACTTTTTATTGGTAGCATTGCACTTATTTGAACCTATTAAATGCATTGCTTATTAATGTTCTCCTGTTGTCAGAATATAAATTCCATGAAGCAGGGATTATCATTTCCTGTTTTGTTTGCTTTTGTACCTCAAGTGTTTACAGACCATATCTACCACGTAATATAGGCTCAGTAAACAGTTTTAGAATTGTAACCCATGTGAAGTATTTGGGTTATATTCCAAGTGAAACTAAAACCACTGAGAGTTTCAAGTAGGTAATTGATGTGATCTAATTTACATTTTAAAAGACAACTTCCATTGCTATATGGTGAATGGGTTATAAAATGAAAACAAACAAACAAACAAAACTAAACAAAAGACAAACTAAGAGATTATACCCAGAATACGAGTGATGTGCTATCAATGGAGACAGAAAATTGATTATATCTTTTGAGGGTAGAACTCACAATACTTGCAACGTTATTGAATGAGCCTAATGAAAGAGAGAAAATTGAGGAGGAGTCTAAGGTTTCTGGCTGGAAAAAAATATGTTGGAGGAGGCATGGATCTTCTAAAAAAGGGAAACTGAGAGAATACATTGGGCTGCCATGGACTGAATGTCATTGTCCCCAAAATTCATATGTTGAAGCCAAACCCCAATGTGATGGTATGAGAATGTGGGAGCTTTGGGGTGTAATTAGGTCATGACGGTGGAGCCCTTATGGATGGGATTAATCCCCTTACAAGAAGACATGTGAGAGAGCTTGCTTCCTCGCTCTCTCTGTTCTCCACCATATGAGGATATGAAAAGACAGCTGTCTACAAACCGGGAAGAGTGCTCTCCCCAGACACCAGATCTGCTGGCCCCTCAATCCTGAAACTCCCAGACTCCAGACTGTGAGAAAAACATGGTTGTCTAAGTCACCCAGTCTGTGGTCTTCTATTATAGCAGCCTAAGCTGACTAAGACATAGACATATCTTATATACTTCCTTAGATCTCCTCAGCCTTACCTATCTCCTAGACCTTCTGGTATTGTGTCCTGCCTCAGCCAGCACTGTGGTCAAACACTGTTCTGACCCTGAGATTGACCAACCAACCCCCACCCAGGGTCTCTGGCTGTTCCTGTCACCTTGAAAATGGGAGACAAAGAAGGAAGAAGAAGTGTACAGACAGATTACCCTTCTCCTGAAATTGGCCTGTTCTCCATCTGGCCTGCCCAAAGAACCCCACAAGTTCAAGTCCTTACGTTGGCCAGGGCAGTAGCATGTCACCTTACATGGTTTCCAATGCCTCCCTGCCTTGCTTTCCTTTGTGTTCACCTCATAGCATTAGCATTAAACCTTGCCACAGGCTCTGTTTACTTGTGAGCTTCTGCTGACTTGGAGAGAAACAGATTTGTGGACAAAATTCAACAATCATTTTGGAGTGTAGACAACTATTTTGAGAAGTTTAGGTATAAAGCAAGAGGGCAATGGGGCAACTCTGCAGGAGCACTGATGAGAGAGAAGCTAGGAAGCGGTGACCCCAGAGTGTAGGAAAGTCCTGAATGGGCACAAATGGTAGAGTTACTGGGCAAGTTGAATACGCATTCTATAATCATATGGTCCTTGCGTTCTATGATCATGTGGTCCTTGTCAACCTGATTTTCTGATTTTTCTTGAGCAAAACCCAGCTTCTGGGGTGCAAGCACAAAAAGTATAGTTGGGTGCAACTTGGTTAAGTTAGGCATACGTGAGTGATAAAAGGAGAAAGTCAGGAACTCCAAGCTGGACGAAGGAGAAAGTAAATCAGGAGAGTTGATTGATGTTGAGAAAAAAGTGAGATCAATGAGTTGGAGGCCTCAAAAGTTTAAAAAAAAATGGAATGAGTGAAGGTTCTAGAACAAGGTCAGCAAACTTTTTATGGAGTACCAGATAGTAAATGTTTTTGGCATTGTGATCTGCATACAACCTCTGTTGCATATTATTCAGTTTTTATTTTTACTACTCTTTTAAAATGTAAAAATTGTTCTCAGTTTGCAAGCTGCACAAAAAAACTATCCTTGGGCCACATATGGCCTGTGGGCCATAGTTTGCCAACCCCTGTTCTAGAGAATGTAAGGTAGAAGACTAGAAGGCAGAAATCCCATGTTTTAAACTGAGATTTGGAGGAGGTAATGTTCCTGAGTGTGACTATAGACACGGTGCTAGAGTACAGTAGAAGGAAAGATCATATGAGGTTAGGAGGTGAGTAACCAAGAGGCCAGTGACCTGCTGAACCAGACACTGAACCACTGAAATTGAGAAGGAGAGTAAGGGAGGAATGAGAGTTGCCATATAAAAACGTATGTGTTGTTTGAAAGTCAAATTAACTGGGCATCCTGTATTTTTATTGCTTAATCTGACAACGGTAGGCGGAGAGAGATACTGAACTAGAAACTAAAGCCTTCCGTGAATAAGAAATGATAGCAACAAGGTATAACTGTATGGCATGAACTTCAAAGGACCATGATGGGGGTGGAGGAAAGAAAGGAAGAAAAAAAGGGGTGCCTGCTTGGCTCAGTCAATTAAGTGTCTGACTTTGCCTCACAGTTCGTGGGTTTGAGCCCCACATCAGGCTCTGTGCTGACAGCTCAGAACCTGGAACCTGCTTTGGATTCTGTGTCTCCCTCTCTCTCTGCCCCTCCACTGCTCACGCTCTATCTCTGTCTCTCTCAGAAGTAAATAAACATTAAAAAAAAAAGAAAAGGAAGGAAGAAAAATGGCTTCAGAAGTGTGAGTGGGAATGAGGAGGACTCTTCCTCCACGTGCTGGCACCACAGGCACTTGAGAAGGCTGCAGGAGAACCAGTGCCCTCAGGACTCTGCCAGGCCTCTTAATGGTAGTGAAGGGGAAAGATGTTGAGAGTCCAGAGAGATTTGGGAGGATGTATGGCAGGCTGAACGTGTGCAAGAGTTTGTTGATCACACAGTTCTAGAATTTCAAGGGATACAGTGAGTGTGTTTAAGAAGGAAGAGCTGAGGGGCACCTGAGTGGCTCAGTAGGTTAAGCATCAGACTCTTCATTTGGGCTCAGGTCATGATCTCACAGTTTGTGGGATTGAGCCTCACATTAGGCTGTGTGCTGTCTCTCTCTTTCTCTCTGCCCCTCCCCTGCTCTCATGCATGCATGCACATGTGCGCTCTTTCTCTCTCTAAATAAATAAACTTTAAAAAAAAAAGGGAAAAGTTGAGGGAAGTAAGCTGAAATGGAGTGTTTTGGGACTGGGGCTTTGAGGTGGGCTGAAGAGAGTAAGGAAGCAAGGGCTGATGACTGGGTCTGTTCTCTCAGAGGAAGGGCAGACTCCAGAATGATTGTCCTGAATACTTAGTTTGGTAAATTGCTGTGTTTATTGGTATGTAAACTGGGACTTCTGAGAAGTTGTCACCAAGATTCATTAGACAGTCAACAGATTTGTCAGGTGAAGTGCCTATAAAGGATAATGAGGGAAAGCAGCAGTGGAAGGGAGGAGGCTTCCCATGGTGGCGAGGCAGGTCCCACACTTGTGTAAGCACAAAGGGAAAGAGCTGGAATCCTGTAGGAGTCTCAGATGCAGCACAGTCATAAGAAATTCCCCAAACAGCCCAGCTAAAGTTGCCCCAAACAGCAGTATCCCCTCCCACAGGGAATGCACCTCTGCCCCACAAAGTCAATGGCTGGAGCCAACCTGGGGAGTGTGGGCCCAGGGGAGCAGCAGGGGGCTGTCAGTCAACTGCACGCCCCTCTGTTGCAATAGACAAGTCCCCAGACGTCCCCTTGTCCTTTCTCAAACTGCTGCACAGAGCATTTCGAAAAAGGAAATGTGTTTTTCAAATAGCCTATCTGACAGTCATGCCGTTGCTGTTCTTTGCAGAAGTCATTCTTCTTCGACCCCACATGCATAAATCTTCCATGGATGTCCTCAACTCTACATCTGTCCTTTTTCATCTTTTCTGATATTTCAAATATCTTTCTCAATTCAGTTTCCAGCTTTTCTATACATGTTTCCTTTAAAAAAAATAGCATGAGCATCTCAAGACATGAAGAAGGACTTCAGTCAATTTCCCTATTTTATTCCTGAAAGAATAAAATTCAGTTTTTCTTTAGAATGAGGCCTGTCAGGGGGGTCACTCTTCAGGGGTGTAAGAGGTAGCAGCTTCTCTGAACTGCTGGTGCTGGAGGGGAAGCCCATGAAACTGAGAGAGGAAAAGGAATAAGAATGCTGCTTTATGTAAAATCCAATAAACTTCCAGTGAAAGGTTTTTGTAATGATTTCATGAACATAGGAGGTCCTCACATGCTTTCTTTCCAGCATAAATAACATTCAGGAATTACACAGTTTCTAACTCTTAAAAAAATGTATACATACACGTAGTCTTGTAATTTTGCTATGTTATTTTGCTATATTCTAAAATTGCCAAAAGACCATAGAAATAATTTCTCTAGGACTGTTAAGCAGTCCAAACACTATTTCTTGTAATGAAAATATTCAGCTCCACATACCAAGAAATTGCTTTTTTAGAGAAATATAAATTGCCCAAATTACCCTTATTTGCCTTCTTACCTAGAGCTGAGTCTGCTACATGCCTTTTTTGTAGCACATTAGTACATTAAATCGCTGCATCCCTGATACTATACCCAAACAAGTTGCATATTCATCGACTGCAAGGGACCTACTTTTTCAGGAGTAGAGAAACCCAAAAGACTTCATGCCAATTTGTTACTACCTGGTAATATAAATTAGAGTATGCCTGGTTTCTGTATTCTACAGAACCAGCTTACTCATTTTCCTGGAAATTCAATATTTTAAAAAGATTATCATGGTAAAGTAGGCATAACATAAAATGTACCATTTTAACCATTTTTTATATGTACAGTCCTGTACATTAAGTACATTCAATAGTTGTGCAGCCGTCACCACCATCCAACTCCAGAACTTTCTGATCTTCCTCCCCACTGAAGTTCTTATACATTAAACATTAATTCCCCAATCCCTCCTTCCCCCATTGTCTGGCAACAACCCTTCTACTTCCTGTCTCTATGAAGTTGACTGTCCTAGGAGCCTCATGTAAAGTGGACTCATACAGTATTTGTCCTCTTGTCACTGGCTTATTTCACTTGGCATAATGTCTTCAAAGACATTCATCCATGTTGTAGCATGTGTCAAAATTTCCTTTGTAAACCTGAATAACATTCAACTGTATATATACAACCGCAGTGTGTTAATCCATTCATCTGTCAGTGGACACCCGGGTTGCTTCTAGCTTTGGGCTATTATACATAATGCTGCTTATGAATGTGGGTGTGCAAATAGGGAATTTAATTTTGAATAAGCTGCAGCAGTGGCAAGAATACTATTACTGCGATTTTCTTCCTTTCTACTCCCTGGGTCCTTATGTTCCAGTTACAGGGGACAGCCAGAGTGAAGATCAAGTTTAAACTGCAGGTGGCAGCAAATATCCATAAACTAGACATAATGCTGAGCAAAAGCACAGATGTTAAATTTTGTACCTATGTTAAATTTTGTACAGTGTTAAATTTTGTCCCTTTAAACAAAGTGGAATTAACATTTTTCACTAGGTCTCCTACATTCAATGTAAGAAACGCTTGAAGGATTTATCTGAACTTAGCTAATAAAGAGTACTTTATTGTGAAATATAAAAGTCTAATTAATCAGGGGAAGCAATACCTGAGTGCTTGAAATTCTGCTCAGGGCTTTCAACAGTCTTGCCTGAAATGTCTCAGGCATTTACAGGCACATACATTAATAATCTTTTTGCCACATCTTGGAACTTTGAAAGTAGGTTTTAATTGTGAGTAATTTGCTTCTGGCTTTTCTGTGATACACACTGCTAGTTGCTTACTCAATATCCTTCTCTCTAATATCTTCTTCTCTAATAATAAAAACTCCAATTTTTATTAGTCCCACAGTATACCCTACAACATGAAAAAAAAAACATTTCCTTACTTCTGTTGCAGCCAAAGATGACCATGTGATGCAGCTCTGCCCTTCAAATGCAAGCTCAAGTCCTCTACAGATCTAGAGTTTTACTTTCCTGGTATAGGCTCTTCTTCCTTACAGCTTTTGTTGCTGTTGTTTTCTTTTTGTGTGTTTGATTTTTATGTTCCATATCTAAAACTTGGATGGGAAACAAGATATGGGGCAGCTCTACTGAAACCATTAGACCCAGGAAAAGAAAAGCCACATGTTCAACATCGCAAAGTAAAAAGCAGCCTGGGAAAGATGACCTCAGTGAGGTGCTAACCATCCCTGGGTGACCTACCTCTAGTTGGGCTACTTACTTTCCAGTAGGGCTTCCTACTTCCTGTTGTATAAGAAAAATCTCTCTCACTTGGCTAAATCATCAGAGTCAGGTTTACGTCAGGTGAAACAATCCCTGGAGCCCAGGGATTGTCACGAGCCCATTCCCTAAATGAGATGGATAGACACTCTCTGACATGGCGAGATGAGTTAAAAGTGTGTTTAGGGGCGCCTGGGTGGCGCAGTCGGTTGAGCGTCCGACTTCAGCCAGGTCACGATCTCGTGGTCCGGGAGTTCGAGCCCCGCAGTCGGGCTCTGGGCTGATGGCTCAGAGCCTGGAGCCTGTTTCCGATTCTGTGTCTCCCTCTCTCTCTGCCCTTCCCCCGTTCATTTTCTGTCTTTCTCTGTCCCAAAAATAAATAAACGTTGGAAAAAAAAAAGTGTGTTTAAAGACAAAAAAATAAATATATTTGTTTTTTAATTGAGAAATGTGCCTAAAATATAGTGAAGAATTACATTTTAATCAGATGGACACCTGAAAATAATGAACTAAGGCTGCTATTGTGTAACATTTAAAATAATGAATTAATAGGCTTTTAGATAAACAAAGGAATGGCATTAGGAATGGTGGAAATAGTGACAAGGAATGATCTTTTAAAAATTTATTTATTTATTTTTGAGAGAGAGAGAGTGAGAGTGAGCAAATGAGCAGGGGAGGAGAAGAGAGAGAGAGAGAGAGAGAGAGAATCCCAAGCAGGGTCCACCCTGTCAGCGAAGAGCCCCATGCAGGACTTGAACTCAGGAACCATGAGATCATGACCTGAGCTGAAATCAGGAGTAAGAAGCTTAGCCAACTGAGCTACCCTGGTACCCTGGGAATGACTTTTTAAATAACAAAAATAGAGCTGAGTTTCCTAAAATTTCTCATAAAAATCCTCAGGAATGTGGGCATCCCTATTCATTAAGAGTTCAATTTGTCAGATTTTACCACAGTGTTATAAAAACTCATGCGTAAAATGCCACAAGATCAAGATAATCCTGTTTCCATCCATATCCTATTATATTTTATGAGGATATGTGATGGTCTGTGTACATAGCTAATATATTCATCCTGTGAAATGACCATTTATCAACATTCAATAGAGAGAAAGAGAAGGATTCATTTAAAAAAATACAATGAGAGGGTTTAAAGAAAATATTCCAAAATCAGAGCACACAATGGAATGGAAGTAAACAGGAAGAGGGAGTGGGGAAAGGGGGTGGGGCTTAAGTGCTAAAACCAGTTCTAAATCTGTGACCTTAATTTCTTCTGTACACTAGGAGCAGGTTTTTGCGTTTGTAAAGTAAGAGATGTGAAATGTCATCGTGATACTTATAATTTAGTTCGAGAATAAAAAACTAAGACACATTAACACTAGAGCAAATAACATGGCACAGAATGTAATTAAGGGCTAAATTATGTGGTTCAGAGGATAAGCGCTACAGAAATTGAGAAATAAGACAAAGAAAAGTGGAGAAAGGTTTTGTGGAGGAGATGGAAATAGGGAGAATTTTTGAAGGGAGAAGGTTAAAAAAAGAAAAAGAACATTCCAAGTAGAAAGTAAGGAAAGGCAAGGAGGTAAGAACACAATTGACTTCTTTGTGAGATGGGGAGAAAAGCCTGTTTTGGAAAATAGTGGGGAACAGATCTGGATTTGTAGTATTGGGTCAGCTCATGTGTGCACTCAAATACTGGGAAGAAAAACTTTTAAAATTTACTAGGAGAGGTCAATCCTATTTTCTGGAGAATAGAGATGATCGGTCCCAGCATTCCCAAATCCACTCAGACCCCTGATGATTAGAAAACCTAGCAGCATCCGAGGGTGCCAAGCTAGTACTAAGTTTCAGCTCATGGACCAGCAGCTCTCTTTGCTCTCCACCAAATGATCCATCAAGACCTGGGTAACTCCTTCCAAAGAAGCCAACCCAATCTCTGGAGGTATTGCCACTTTCAATCCATGGAGAGGGCCTGGGATACCAGCTGATTTCTGAAATTTGAAGTATACAATTTGAAAAGGTAGAGAGACTTAAAAAAAAAAAAAAAGAAAGAAAAAAGTCAAGAAATTGTTCTCAAGAGTAGCAGACCCAGAACACTACTATGGAACACTGCCAGAGGCAAAGATAGCCACCGGGGCTTGCTGAATTCTAGAGCCACTGATTAGAGAAAGCAAGCTGAGGTCCAGAGGAGTGCAATACAGCCAGGATGGGATATGGGGCATTTAATGGTGTTTCAAAACAGAAAAGAGACCCTAGGTTGCTGGTGATGGTTCTACTCTGCTCTAGGCAAGCTCTCCAGTTCTTTCCACTTCCCCATAGTCATTCAACAAAAAAGTAACTATTTGGTAAGGGTGTCAAGGACAATTCACCCACCCTACATCAAGGCATCAGAGGTCTGGATGAGCAACGTATATTAACTGCAAATAAGAAGAAAAGGAATGCCATGGCAATCATGCAAGAACTCTACACCAAAAATCGTCAGCATCATTAGTGCTCTTCACACTTTCAAGTACGTAAGAATTATGAGGAGAGCTCATTAAAACATAGATTCTGGGCCTTACTCCCAGAAATCCTGATTCTGATCTCTGGAGGACCTGGCCTGACCGACCTTTTATTCCAATTCAGATGATATTTGTAAAGAATGCTGCTACCTAATGACTATGTCTTAAATTTCCTCAGACTATGAATAGCAGGAAAAAAAATCAATGCCCTTTTTATTTATATCACAAACTCAAAAGAAGAAAGTTTAGAGATTCTCCATTCCATCATCCTTCCTGATATAAAAATTCCATCTATGACATCCTTTTAAAGATATGCCCTTCAAATTGATAATTGTAGCCTGCAGTGATGGAGTGCTTACCATTTCATATTTTAGACCAACACTTTTGGGCCAGCCATAAAATTGCTATAAAACCCTTTTTGGAGATAGTCTTATCTTCCCCTGGAGAGATTTACTTATATTTCAAAGGGTTAGAGTGAGAACCTAGGATACTTCTCAAGGAACAAAGGTTTTTGTCCCCACCTTTCAGGAGGGGAGGGGAGACAGCTGTTTCTTCTTATACAAACACCCAGATTTATATTTTCCAGATTCTTCGCCTACTTTACAAATTCTGGTGTGTATAATTTGGATCTACCTTTTATTGTGTTACTGTAGGGACAGTTGGAGCAAAGGGAAACTAACAGTTATTTTTCATAAACAAATAATAATCTGCTCTGCCTCAGAAACCTCGAGTTCACATTCAGGGTAATATTAATAAATGTGAGTTTTTAAAAACTTTACAATCTCATGGCAAGGTAGGAAAACAGTATGGACATAAATATCTGTGAGAGGTTATTGGCTTTGGCAGACTAAGATCATGCAGAAATTATTTTCCATATGCAATTTTTACATTTAGTGTCTACTATATGTTAAGTGGTATTTTCCTAGTAATTAACTTTTATCACAGCTTCAGGATAATAGATTTACCCCCTAAATTTTGAGATTCATTTGAGAGCTATGAATGAGAAATATATGGCCTACAGAAATATTCCACAAAGTAAGCAACCTGGATAAATGAGTGTAACAAGTGGGTATGTGGTTTTTCCTCATTTCTGGAAAACATTACTCTCAATTACTAATCTCTGTTCTTACAGAATCTTCCCCCATTCATCATAACTACTCAGAGCTTTTTTTTTTTTTTCGGTGAATGTTTGTGTTTACAAAGAACATTTAGTATTCTGAAATGTACCTTACCTATCAAGTACTTTTCATGCCTTATTACTTTACTTATCATCATTACAACAAATTTGTGTCATATGTGATAATTACTATTTGTTATTTTTAGAGATAAGGAAACTGAGACACAAAAAGGTTAAGTAATTTACCAAAGTCTATCCAGTTAATTAGTTTCAAAACTGAGGTGAGAGCCAAGTAATTAAGTAGATATACTGAGTTTGCTCCAAATAATTCATATGACCTCTAATTATAACAGTTAAATTAGCAAAAGAACCTAATGGCATAGTCAGTACTTGGCTTACTTTTTTTCAAAGTCATAAGACTGCAAAAACAGATGAGAAGACAAAGGTCCCACTCTGAGTAATAGCTATACAAATTACCCTTTGATATTTTCTCTTTTGAAATAAATCAGTGTGATCTCTAATAGCATTTCTCTTCCTGGTGATATCCAATTCAAAAATGACAGTTTATAAAAAGCATGCCAAAAATCCAAGACAATTCTCTGACCTTGGATAGTGATGCAATTTGTTTAAGTATAGAATTGGTAACTCACTGACACTCGGCTGTTCATGACTGATGTCTTTAAGTTAGTTACCCAGAGTTAATTAATTAAAATTAATGTTTGCCAACTACCTTATTATGTGTCTTAGCAATAAGTGTACTTGATATTTGCTGTCAAAGTATATATTATAATGAATGTCTATGATGTGAATATGCTATTATGTATATTTCTACTATCAAAATGATAAAAACAGCTTTGTATTAGATGGAAATTATTAGAAAAGCAGGAAACGTAGCTAGAAAGTTAATATTTTTGTTTTAACTATTTGTAGCCCATATGTTTTTTTAAAATAAATTTTATTTTTTGAAAAATTTTAGATTTACATGAAAATAAAGATAGTGTACAGAGATCCCAATATCCCACATCCAGTTTCCCCTATTATTAACATTTTGTATTAATGTATGATAGATTACTATCAATTAAAGCCCATAATTATTCAGTTTTCCTTAGTTTTTACTTAATGTCCTTATTCTGTTCCAAGATCCTATCCAGAATATGACATTACATTTAATAGCCAAGTTTCCTTAGGTTCCTCTTGACTGTGACAGTTTCATAGACTTTCCTTGTTTTTGATGACCTTGACAGTTTTGAAGTGTACTGGTCAATATTTTGCAGAGCATCTCAACTGAGATTTGCCTTATGTGTTTCTCATAATTAGACAGGGCTTATGAGTTTGGGGGAAGAAGACCCCAGAGCTAAAGTACAACACATCACATCATATCAAAGGTACATGCTATCAAAATAACTTACCACAACTGATATTGATCACCTGACTAAGGTATCGTTTGTCAGTTTCTTTTTTTTTTAATCTATTGGTGTAGTTCACATCTTTTTTAATGTTTATTTATTTTTAAGAGAGAGAGAAACAGAGCATAAGTAGGGGAGAGAGAGAGAGACAGAGACAGAGGAAGACACAGAATCCGAAGCAGGCTCCCCAGCCTCTGAGTTATCAGCACAGAGCCCAATGGGGCACAGGCCCACAAACCAGGAGATCATGACCTGAGTCAAAGTCAGTCACTTAACCAACGGAGCCACCCAGGAGCCCCTGTTTGTCAGTTTCTGCATTCTCAAGTTACTCTTTTCCCTTTTCATAGTGCTCTTTGGAAGAAGTATGGAGTTGACACGGAATAAATAGCTATGTGCTTTTTACATGTAAATAAAATAAAATTTATAATTTTGAAAGCATGCACTATTTTTTGAAAAATAAAACAATGAAAGTCTTCATGAGTTTTGGCATCTCGAAACGACACAGTTAAGATTTCATTCTTGGAATCTTTGTAGGGATACTGTCTGTAATAGACCATTTGGATCCTCTCTGTTACCAAATTTTCCCAGTTTTTCAGATTACTCATTTGATAAACCTTTATTTATCAGGCACTATGCTGGACTCTGGTAATGCAAATCTGAGGCATCCTCCTAGCCCTCAAGAGGTTTAAGTTCCCATTCTAAAGATTCCATACCTTGAAAGCAAATACTTTCCTCATTTCTCTGGCTGTAGTATCTGGAATATTTGTAAATTCAAATATTTTTAAAAACTAATTATCCTCAAGCCCCCAACTAATACCATACTCATTGGGAGAGGTTGAAAACTTTTCCTCTAAGATTAGGAACAAGACAAGAGTGCCCACTCTCACCACTCCTATTCAACATGATACTAGAAGTCCTACCCAGAGTGATCAGGGAAAGAAAGAAGAAAGAAAGAAAGAAGAAAGAAAGAAAGAAAGAAAGAAAGAAAGAAAGAAAGAAAGAAAGAAAGAAAGAAAGAAAGAGAAAGAAAGAAAGAAAAGCATCTGAATCAGAAATGAAGGTGTTGAGTTGTTGATGACATAATCTTATATATAGAAAATCTGGGGTGCCTGGGTAGTTCAGTTGGTTAAGCATCTGACTTTGGCTCAGGTCATCATCTCATGGTTTGTGAGTTCGAGCCCTGCATCAGGCTCTGCACTGATAGTGCGGGGCCTGCCTAGGATTCTCTCTCTCCCTCACTCTCTGCCCCTCCCCCATTTGTTCATGTATTTTCTCTCTCTCTCTCTCTCTCTCTCTCTCTCTGTCTCACAAAAGAAATAAATAACTTTTAAAAACTTAAAAAAAAAGAAAATCCTAAAGGCTCAACCAAAAAACTGTTCGTACTAACAAATTCATTTAAGTTGCAGGATATAAAATCAGCATACAAATAGCAGTTGTGTTTTTATACCCTAAACAACAAATTACCCAAAAATGAAATAAAGAAAACAATCCCATTTACAATATCATCAAAAACAATAAAACACCTAGAAATAAATTTAACCACAGATGTAAAAGATCTGTACACTGAAAATAATAATACCTTGATGAAAGAAATTAAAGAATACGGAAATAAATGGAAATATATCCCATATTTATGATTTGGAAAAATTAATATTGTTAAAAGGTACATATTATTCAAAGCAATCTATAGATCCCATGCAATCCCTACCAATATTCCAAGAATATTTTTTACAGAAATAGAAAAAAAATCTTAAACTCATATGGAGTCAGAAAAGACTAAACAGCCAGCCAAAGGAATCCTGAGAAAGAACAACACGGGCAGCATCACATTACTGATTTCAAACTCTTACAAAGCCATAGTAATTAAAACAATATGGTATTTGTATAAAAACAGAAACATAGACCAATGAAACAGAATAGAAGGTCCAGAAATGAGCCCATGCATATATTATTAACTAATATTTGACAAGGGAACCAAGAATTCTCAATGGAGAAGATGATGTCTTCAATAAATGGTGCTAAGAAAACTGCATATTCACATGCAAAAGAATTAAACTAAATTCCTACCTTATATCATTCACAAAAATTAACTCAAATGGGTTAAAGACTTAAATATAAGACTGAAACCATAGACCTCCTAGAAGAAAACACAGGAGAAAAGTTCCTTCACATTGGTGTTCACAGTGCATATGGATATCATACAAGCAATAAAAGCAAAAATAAGCAAGCGTTATGATACCAAAGTAAAGAAGTTCCTATTAAATTGTAGAAACTATCAACAAAATGAAAAGGTAACCTATGGAGTGAGAAAAAATATTTAAAAACCATATATATCTGATAAGGGTTAATATTCAAAATATACAAGGAACTCATATAACTCAATAGCAAAACAAGTAATCCAATTAAAAATGGGCAAAGACCTGAAGTGGTCAACAGGTACATGGAAAGGTGCTCAACATCACTAGTCATTAAGGAAATACAAATCAAAACCACAGAGATATCACCTCATACATGTTAGACTGGCTGTTATAAAAAGACAAGAGATAACAAGTGCTGGTGAGGATGTGGAGAAAGGGAACCTTCGTGCATTGTTGGTGGGAATGTAAATTGGTGCAGCCACTGTGGAGAATAGCATGGAGTTTTCTCAGAAAAATTAAAAATAGAACTACCATATGATCCAGTAATCCCACTTCTTGGTATATATCCCAAGGAAATGAAATCACTATCTTGAAGAAATAGATGTATCTCCATGTTGCCTGCAGATTTATTTACAGTAGTTAAGATACAGAAACAACCTAAGTGTCCATCAGTGGATGAATGGATAAAGAAAATATATATACATAATGGAATATTATTCAGCCATAAAAACTAAGGAAATCCTGCCATTTGTGAGAAAATAGTTAAATCTTGAGAGCATTTTGCAAAGTGAATTAAGTCAGACACAGAAAGGCAAGTACTAAAGAATCTTACTTATATATGGAATCTAAAAAAAACAAACAAACAAACTCACAAAAACAGAGTAGATTGATGCTTGCCAGGGGAAGGGGGTGAGAGGTTGGGGAAAGAGTGAAGATGATCAAAGGGCACAAACTTCCAATTATAAGATAAATAAGTCCTGGAGATGTAGTGTACAGCATGGTGACTATAATTAACAATACCGTATTTTATATTGGAAAGTTGCGAAAAATAGATTTTTAAGGTTCTGACCATACACAAAAGTATATAACTGTGTAGTGGTGGCTGTGTTAACTAATCTTTTTGTGGTAATCATTTAACAATATATACATATGTAAAATCACTATGTTATGCACTTTAAACTTATGCCATGTTATACGTCAATTATATACCAATAAATCTGATGAGAAAAAAATCCTCATTTTCAAATATATGGCATAATGCATTATTACTGGGGAAAAGAATTAACCTTTCTCTCTCTTTTTTAATTATTTTTTTTCTCCATTTCTTTTAAAAAATATTTTTTTCCTGCTTCAGGAAATCATAGATATGATTCCTTGGAAGTAGACTTTCCCTGAATCTTTTCTAACAAATGAAGTGGAAATATAATATTTGCACTGCCTCCTAGTTTTGTCCTGCTCCTCTTATATAATTGAAAGGGCAAAGTCTGCATGCTGGGATGGAAGATATACCACCACTGCTCTCACTTTTACATAAGATAAGGTGTTTTTGGTTGTAAGTTACAAAAATCCCAAATTGACTTAAATAATAGAAACTCATCAATTCGTATATCAGAAAGTCCTGAAACAGTAAACAGGTTTCAGAAGATTGATATAGCTACCCACAAATGTTATGAAGGACCCAGCTTCTTTTCATCTCTCCACTTCCCAATATATGATCAGTGTCTTGGCCTCATTCTCAGACTGGTGACTAGATGGCTGTAGCAGTTTCAGCATCACATACAGACACAGCAAGGTTGAGAGGCAGAAAGGGGGCTGTGTTTTAGCACAGGCAGCCTCACCCAGAAGCTCTTGCCCATCCTCTTCATGGGTATCAGGTCCCTGGACCACATACTCATAAACCAGTTCCTGGCAGGAGAATAGGGATATCATAACTGACTCAGACCAATTAGCACTGACCCCTGTGCTGAGGATTACTCCAGAATCACATGTGGAATAGATGAATATCTAAACAAAACTGAGGTCCTGTTGAGAGAGAATAGGGGAATGGATCTTTTATAGCAACCCAAGAACTGCTATGTCCTCTTCCCAATATTTCCTGGCAGATGGGTTGATTTAAGCCTGCTTTTAGAGCTCATATTTGTTTTCTCTGACTTTGTTAAATCATGCTTTTCTCCAGGGTAGTAGCTCTCTGCTTTCCTGTTACATACTGGAGTTCAATTTTGCTATAGTTCCTTTTACTTCGTAAACCTGACTCCAAATAGAGATTATTTTAGGCATAGGCCTTCTTTCTTGTGCCTTCTGGGTCTTTGATAATTTCTTGGGTAATTTTTCCCCTTCACCTTAGCTCAAATGGAGCTTAGCCCTATGGAGCCAACTCTCTTTAACTTCTCACAGATGAGACCCACCGCCTCTGTGTTCTGTCTTCCACAAAGTCCACTACTATGATCAGAATTGATAGATAAAGACGCATTGGACATTTCCAATCTGGGGTGAGAGAGGTGTTTTGGATGTTCAACAGTGAAACATAAAACCCTTTGTTGTTACATGCTTTCCGAAACCACTATATATACCTTCTTAAATTTGTATACTTTTTTGACATTGCCTTAGACATTCAATGTAGGCAAGCCACAGTCATGTTGAGAACAGAAATAGCTCTGTTGCCTATGAAGTCTACTCATCCTCAACAATTATCACCCCAGAAATTCTCTCCCCACCTTGTCAATAATACTTGGGGGAATTAAGAGTTCCACTAACTGTTGGTCTACAGCAAATCCTAAGTGACTGGTACCTTATGTTTATAATCAAATTCACTCTTTTCATGAACATGACACTGTTGATCTTCTGAAGTGGGAAGGACAATGATGCGCAGCTTCCTTCCTGTGCCCTGACACCCAATCCATGTTAGACTCTGGTTCAGTTTCTTGCTAGTATTGCTGTATTTATAACAGATTCATACCATTTATTCTTTTTTAATTTGCATTTATTTTTTTAATTTTAATTCCAGTATAATTAACACACAGTGTTATACTAGTCTTAGCTGTACAACATAGCGATTCAACAATTCCATATATTACTCAGTGCTCATTAGCATAAATGTACTCTTAATCCCCTTCACCTATTTCCCCCGGCCGCCCAACCACCTCCTCTCTGGCAACCACCAGTCTGTTCTCTTATAGTTAAGAGTCTTTTTTCATGTTTGTCTCTTTTTCCTTTGTTTATTTGTTTTGTTTATAAATTCCACATATGAGTGAAATCATATGGTATTTGTCTTTCTCTGACTGATTTATATCATTTAGCATTATACCCTCTAGATCCATCCAGGTCATTAATTTCATTCTTTCTTATAGCTGAGTAATATTCTATCGTGTGTGTGTGTGTGTGTGTGTGTGTGTGTGTGTGTGTGTCTGTGTGTACATCACATCTTCTTTATCCATTCATCTGCCTGTGGGCACTTGTGTTGCTTCCATTCACACCCTTTATTCTTTAACTTCATTTGTATCTTTATGGTGGCTCCTTGTCTTCTATTATGTATTCTGGGTACACCAGCTAGGGATATGAGTAAGAGAGAGTCACATAAAGAATGTTAAAATGATTTTTACTTAATGTTTAAGCATTATTAGTATAGTACATCTTATGCTTATGTTCAAGAAATTCTGTGCTATTATAGGAAACAAGTGAGTATCGTGGGAAAAGCACCAAGGTTAGAATCGAGAGAGCCACGTTTGAGTATCAGCAACTTACTTGATGACCCTATGGGGTAATACTTAACTTATCTTAGCCACAGTTCTTTTACAGTAAAGTGAAGCTAATAATATTCATTTCAAGAGCTATTTTGAGGTTAAAAGAAATAATTGGAAGTGTATTGTGAGAAACATGAGACATTATAGAATATTACTATTATGATGGAGCCTACAAAAACATAATATAGAAAAGTACTTTTAATGTTTTAAGAAAACTAAAACAATCAGTCAATACAGAGAGAAAAAAAAGCTAAATTATCATATGGTTTTTGAGACAAAAATATGCAACTCCGACATCAATGCTCTGCTCAGATCTCCTCAGCTCATTCTGGAGGTCAGCTTCATTTGGGTAGAAAATTTGCTTACCTCCAATGACCACCTTAACTTTAAAGATTTCTCTGCTTGAAGGCTTCTGGGGAGTAAGCTAACTTCAACCCATAGAGTAATGCCCGCTTACCCAAAGTTTAACTTTCAATGGTTTCAGTTACCTGCAGTCAACCCCAGTAAAACAGATAATCCATTATCACAATAAGAAGGGTCAGTACAGTACAATGAGATATTTTGAGAGAAAGATCATATTCACACAACTTTTATTACAGTATATTGCTATGATTATTCTGTTTTATTATTAGTTATTGTTGTTAATCTCTTACAGTGCTTAACTTATAAATTGAAATTTATCCCAGGTATGTATTTCCTATGTATAGGAAAAAATATAGTGTATCTAGGGTTTAGTGCTATTCTTGATTTCAGGAATCCACTGGTGGTCTTGGAATGTGTCCCCTACAGCTAAAAAGGGAGCCACTGTAATGGGTGAATATTGATGGGTAAATACTCCTGCTTCTTTGTCTTTTGTTGGGAGCATTTCAGATGTGTTTTTGTTTTCTTCCAAATTTTTATTTAAATTCTAGTTAGGTAACATGTAGTGTAACATTGGTTTCAGGAGTAGAATTTAGTGATTCATCACGTACGTATAACACCCAGTGCTTATCATAACAACTTTTCTCCTTAATACCCATCATCCATTTAACCCATCCCCCCACCTCCTTCCCTCCATCAACCTTCGTTTGTTCTCTGTATATGAGTCTCTTATGGTTTGCCTCCCTCTCTCTTCTTTTTTTCCCCTTCCCATATGTTCATCTGTTTTGTTTCCTAAATTCCACATATAAATGAAATCATATGGCATTTGTCTTTCTCTGACTGACATTTCATTTAGCATAATACACTCTAGTTCCATCTATGCCATTGCAAATGGCAAGATTTCATTCTTTTTTATGGCTGAGTAATATTCCACTGTGTGTGTGTGTGTGCGTGCGCGCGTCTGTGTCTGTGTCTGTGTCTGTGTCTGTGTGTGTACCACCTCTTTATTTTATGTTCATTTGTCTTTGAGAGAGCATGAGTGGGGGAAAGGGCAGAGAGAGATGGAGACACAGAATCCGAAGCAGGCTCCAGGTTCTAAGCTGGAGCTTACCAGAGCCCGATGCAGGGCTTGAACTCATGAGCTGTGAGATCATGACCTAAGCCAAAGTAAGATGCTTAACTGACTGAGACACCCAGGCACCCCTCACCTCTTCTTTATCCATTCATCAGATGTGTTTTACACAATCTCTCAGAAGGTCTACAGTGGTAGTGATCTAGTTGCTCATGGCAATAACCTGCCTAGTAATAATGTGCCACCTTTGGCATGTCTCCCTCCATTTCCTGTCCTGCTTCCCCTCCTCCCCTGTGCTTCTTATGACCACTTCCCAAATAAACTACTTGTACACAAATCCTTGTGGCAGATTTAACTTTGGGGTGAAACCTAAAGGAAGACATCTCAGTTATTCATTTTATTAGTTCAGTTATGTGGATATGTAAAACTTGTTTTACAGGTGTATATTGATGATGCCTCATATTTTGTTTCAGTTTTTGCTTTTCACTGTTTTTTTATAAAGATAGTGTGAGAAATTAAAGAATAAGACAGGAAGAAAAAAGAGGAAAAGAGGTTGAGAAGTGAAAGCTAAGCTCATTTACTTAAGTGAATAAACAGTTTTGAAAAAAGGAAGTAGCACTTTTCAAGTTGTGAATAAAACCAATCATGAGGCAGAGGTGAGAGAAAAAAGTGTCAAGCACTAGATGGAAAGGATAGAAAATAATGGTGTCATTGTTCTGACCCCAATATTCCTTTAGACGTAACTTTTCTAAATCTGGACTCCTCTTGTTATTGCTTCATCTGGCCCCCACTCTTTGTTCTCCCTGAATTTTTCCTTCTTAACCCCATTTCTCATCCTCCAGAGTGAAACAATAAAATTTTCAAATGAGAAAAGAGAGGGAGCTTCAAGCAGGATGGTGCCAAAATGCACTGCTTTGTTTCTAAATTCTGGACTTCAATGGGTTGTCTAGAGACCAGCCCATATTAACCAACGCCAATGACATGCTGATACCTGAGAAGAGCAAGTTGGAGGGGGGTAAGGGGACTGAAGGAGGAAGGGGAGAGATAGACATGTACCCAAACATTTACCCAGTGTGCTATCACTCCCATACTGAATCTCAGCCTTGCAAAGAATATCAATACTAATAATACCCTTAAATATTACCTTTTCTTTCTTCCTAGTCTTCCCATTATCTGGATGGATGCACCAGAAGTTCACAAAACAGTAGAAGAATGTATAGTATTACTCCTCTAGATGTTTTAATATCTTCTCTTACAGAGACCCTCCCAGAGAATGCCATGAAAAGTAAGGCAAAATTCTATCTCCTGGGCACTCGATGTTGGAGCCAGAGGTGAGGACTGAACAACTGGTAATTTGTTTAGATCTTTTCCCCCAGTAACTCGACACACATAAAACACACATATATACCTGACAGGAAATCACAATCACACAAATCTTATTGCTAGGATCTTTCCTAACTTTAGCACTAACTTAATAATGTAGATTGTTTCTTTTCTCACTCACTGCCTGTGAGGAGATAAAAGTTATTCTGGTAGGAATGGATAGGGCCTATAATTTAGGGTTCTTAACAAGGAGGAGATGGGGACATTTAATTAAAGGACACTAGGAGACCATTCACTGGTATATGGGATTGACTTTGGTGATGAAGCAGATGCTCTTGTTAACCTGTGCTGCCTCCACTTAGCCCACCTTTGCTTTCTGCTACAGCTTTAGTGTGCTTTCCCATGCATATTGACAGAGTCCCATCATCTCATCCTTCTGACTTTCTTTCTAAGTCTTTCTCTTAAGCAGTGGGAGCCTCTATAGCTGTGTGCAGGGCAAGCCCAAAGTGTAGGGAAGAAAGGCCTCCAGGCATGCCTCGAACAATGGAGTGTGGAAGCCAGGGTATTAGTTTTTAGCCTCCCATTCTTTGGAGGGGCAATTCTGAGGTATATCCTACATGGTTCCTCAGAGGATCCTCAGAAGACTTGAGTGCCATTGCCCTCTGTGGTAGTTGGATCAATAGCATACCCTTTTCTGGCTTTTCCATCTTCCTTCTGTTGAGAAGCTCACTTCCTCTCTCCAAACTTCTGGATTCATCTCTCAAATACATTACCTAAACTCATGTCCTTACTTAAGGCTCTGCTCTTGAAGGGACTCAAATTAATACAGGTATAGCCCTAAAAAGTGAACCCCCAAGATAGTATTCTGGAAATGGTTTACTCACCAGACAGATGGAGACAAAAACCCCATTGCTGGTGATAATTGTGATGCCCATACCTCTGGCATAAATATCAAACTTTCAACTGCAGTAGGATGTGGTAGAAGGGAAAGCTTTGCTTATCCAGTATCTCTAATACTGGAATGAAAAGAGTCTATGATAATTATACAAGCAGTAGTATTGGCTAGCTTTTGTAAACTGCCTTAGAAGCCTTAACGAATGCCTTAAAGAAAGAGAGACAAATTTATTTCACCCAATTATCAACTCAAGGAATTCTGTGAAAGTCAGACGTCCTCTGTGACAGAAAGTAAAGAGACCCTATAGCAAAAGAGCAGACTGTGCTAAAAATCAGGTTCAGAATGTAATCTTAAAAGTAGCAGAATGACAAATGAGATTGAACATGCAGGTCTAAGATCTGTGCTCACATCATGGCTTTGACAGAGAAAGACAGGGACTCTGAGACTTGGGATGAAGGCATCTGTGAGGATATGTGAGGACCTTACACCCTGGATGCTCTTGAATAATGGAGGCTGTAGAAGCCAGTCTCCCCCCACCCCCACCCCCCACTAGAAAACAGCAGTCTTCCCTTGCCTTGAGAGGACGGGCACTGCCCTGAGCTGAATGCCTGGCAACATGATGTTTATCCTCCTTGGGATCTTCTCCACTAACTCCTCTGATTGCTCTGCAGCTTAATAATGAGAGTCAGGTCCCAGAGTACTATATGAGGGAAGGTAGAGTCTGCTATGGGAAGAAATAACTTACTGAAAGAATTAGAGAATCTGGCTAATATATACTGACAGGAATGAGGGAAAGATCTATGGGAATGGATTTGAAGGTGTTATATAAAATAGGATGAGTGGGATATAAAGCAGAATAGGGGGAGTTTGTTGGAATATATAACATGACTCAGGGATTGATATCCTGTCAGGACACCTGGATTGTCCCAACACACTGCTGAAATGGTGCCTTGAAGTTAGGACATAACAACAATGTAGAGATGCCAAAACTGCCTATCACAGTATTAGGGACAGATCAGAAGCCTCAAAGAGGTATATATATTATAATTTGGTTTTTATGTGAGACCCCCTGCCTGGCTATATTTCCTAGACTATATTCTCTTTACTAGGGCACTAAGAAATGTGATAGCATTTTTTAAATTTCGGTGGCAGTGTACTCTATAAACCAGGGCTCACAGAAGAAAATGTTACCATAGAATTTGGTTCTGAGGGTCTATGAGAATGAAAGAATTTCATGACATTGGAGGCCAGGCAGCTGTACTTAAACATCAAAGGCATAATTACCGTAATAGGCAACAAAACTAGAGGGGTAATTCAGGGTTCCTCTACACTAGAGATTTGGGGTAATGGCTAATAGACTTTTATATTACTAGAGATAAGATAGATAGGCAGCCTATGAAAGTATTACTTGACTTTCATAAATAGAAAAAAATCAAAAGCAGGTGAACAGCAGGCTGGGGTCAACATCCTGATCATAGAAAATCATAATGCTTCATT